>NC_091300.1:20461936-20556936 GCF_038502225.1 Cherax quadricarinatus
AGGGAAGCTGTGATTTCGTGTATAGGGCAAGGAGGAATAACATCTTGTAGGAGTGAGGAAGAGCCAGCTGTGAGTGTGGGGGAAGTTTGCAAGGCATTAGGTAAAATGAAAGGGGGTAAGGCAGCTGGGATTGATGGGATAAAGATAGAAATGTTAAAGCAGGTGGGGATATAGTTTTGGAGTGGTTGGTGCAATTATTTAATAAATGTATGGAAGAGGGTAAGGTACCTAGGGATTGGCAGAGAGCATGCATAGTTCCTTTGTATAAAGACAAAGGGGACAAAAGAGAGTGCAAAAATTACAGGGGGATAAGTCTGTTGAGTATACCTGGTAAAGTGTATGGTAGAGTTATTATTGAAAGAATTAAGAGTAAGACGGAGAATAGGATAGCAGATGAACAAGGAGGCTTTAGGAAAGGTAGGGGGTGTGTGGACCAGGTGTTTACAGTGAAACATGTAAATGAACAATATTTAGATAAGGCTAAAGAGGTTTTTGTGGCATTTATGGATCTGGAAAGGGCGTATGACAGGGTGGACAGGGGGGCAATGTGGCAGATGTTGCAGGTGTATGGTACAGGAGGTAGGTTACTGAAAGCAGTGAAGAGTTTTTATGAGGATAGTGAGGCTCAAGTTAGAGTATGTAGGAAAGAGGGAGATTATTTCCCAGTAAAAGTAGGCCTTAGACAGGGATGTGTGATGTCACCGTGGTTGTTTAATATATTTATAGATGGGGTTGTAAGAGAAGTAAATGCGAGGGTCTTGGCAAGAGGCGTGGAGTTAAAAGATAAAGAATCACACAAAGTGGGAGTTGTCACAGTTGCTCTTTGCTGATGACACTGTGCTCTTGGGAGATTCTGAAGAGAAGTTGCAGAGGTTGGTGGATGAATTTGGTAGGGTATGTAAAAGAAAATTAAAAGTGAATACAGGAAAGAGCAAGGATATGAGGATAACAAAAAGATTAGGTGATGAAAGATTGGATATCAGATTGGAGGGAGAGAGTATTGAGGAGGTAAATGTATTCAGATATTTGGGAATGGACTTGTCAGTGGATGGGTCTATGAAAGATGAGGTGAATCATAGAATTGATGAGGGGAAAAGGGTGAGCGGTGCAATTAGGAGTCTGTGGAGACAAAGAACTTTGTCCTTTGAGGCAAAGAGGGGAATGTATGAGAGTATAGTTTTACCAACGCTCTTATATGGGTGTGAAGCATGGGTGATGAATGTTGCAGCGAGGAGAAGGCTGGAGGCAGTGGAGTTGTCATGTTTGAGGGCAATGTGTGGTGTGAATATAATGCAGAGAATTCGTAGTTTGGAAGTTAGGAGGTGGTGTGGGATTGCCAAAACTATTGTCCAGAGGGCTGAGGAAGGGTTGTCGAGGTGGTTCGGACATGTAGAGAGAATGGAACGAAACAGAATGACTTCAAGAGTGTATCAGTCTGTAGTGGAAGGAAGGCAGGGTAGGGGTCGGCCTAGGAAAGTTTGGAGGGAGGGAGGGGGGTAAAGGAAGTTTTGTGTGCGAGGGGCTTGGACTTCCAGCGGGCATGCGTGAGCGTGTTTGATAGGAGTGAATGGAGACAAATGGTTTTTAATACTTGACGTGCTGTTGGAGTGTGAGCAAAGTAACATTTATGAAGGGATTCAGGGAAACCGGCAGCCGGACTTGAGTCCTGGAGATGGGAAGTACAGTGCCTGCACTCTGAAGGAGGGGTGTTAATGTTGCAGTTTAAAAACTGTAGTGTAAAGCACATTTCTGGCAAGACAATGATGGAGTGAATGATGGTGAAAGTTTTTCTTTTTCGGGCCACCCTGCCTTGGTGGGAATCGGCCAGTGTGTAAAAAAAAAATATCCTTCCACCCTTCCCTTTCCAAAGTATTGTATCCCTGCTATGAATATGTACTACTACACTTCCTTGACCTTGACCATTTTCAACTGCAGATGGTCTACGAAAGATGAAGGGGGAAAAAGTGAATGGTGCACTGAAGAGTCTGTGGAGACAAAGAACTTTATCCATGGAAGCAAACAGGGGATGGCATGAGAGTACAGTTATACCAATGCTCTTATGTGGGTGTGAAGCATGGGTGGTGAATGTTGCAACAAGGAGAAGGCTGGAGGCAGTGGAGATGTCATATCTGAGGGCAATGTGTGGTGTAAATATAATGCAGAATCCGTAGTTTGGAGATTAGGTGGTGGTGCGGGATTACTGAAACTATTATCCAGAGGGCTGAAGAGGGGTCACTGAGGTGGTTTGGAAATGTAGAGAGGGTGGAACGAAATAAAATGACTTCAAGAGTGTATAAACCTGTAGTGGAGGGAAGGCAGGGTAAGGGTCGGCCTACGAAAGGCTGGAGGGAGTAAAAGTTTCGTGGGGGAGGGGGGGGCCTGGACTTCCAGCAAGCGCATGCGTGTGTGCGTGTGAGTGTGCATGTGTGCGTGTGTGCGTGTGAGTGTGCACGTGTGTGTGTGTGTGTGTGTGAGATAGGAGCAAATGGTTTTTAGGACTTTATGTGCTGTTGGAGTGTGAGCAAGGTAATATTTATGAAGGGATTCAGGGAAACCGGAAGGCCAGATGTGTGTCCTGGAGATGGGAAGTACAGTGCCTGCACTCTGAAGGAGGGGTGTTAATATTGCAATTTTATAACTGTAATGTAAGCACATCTCTGGCAAGACAATGATGGAGTGAATGATTAAAGTTTTTTTTTTTAGGCCACCCTGCCTTGGTGGAAAACAGCTGATGTGTTAATAAAATAATATAACTTCATACTAAAGCTGTGCACAGCTTTAAATCCTCTAATGGTGTAGGATGGAGCAGTTTTTCCAGATACTGTAATACAGAGATGCCTACTGGATTTGTTTATTACTTTCATGGCAGAATCATGAGCACTTTTTACAGCTATCATCTGCATTACTTCTCTTCTTACTTCATTGTTGTGGTCTCAGTCTCAAAGTACATTACAAGTAATTTATAGCTTTGACTCCTGTGTTCTCTTCAGCAAATAAAATTTTTGCCGAGTCCTTGGATATTCTAGTGGCCAGAGAAATGAACTTGCACACTTGTGTATGCTCTGTAGTCCAGGCCCTGTCCATCTTCCACAGGGATACACTGTACCTATCCTATTTTCCAGTTTTGTCTTCTTAAAAGAGCATTCAGGATTAGTGGTAAAGTCTTTGGTCCAGGATAATGGATAGTTATTCTTGATTAAACAGTTGGGTTCTTGGTTCCTTGTAGGGTTTGGAAAATGGCACTTGTACATTAGAGTATAGACCATGCAAAACTGGCTTATGTGGAAAGGTGCCTGACATCTGTGTAATTTGTAAAACTTTGTTGACAATTAAAACACTTTATTCAATTGTTCCACCACTAAACAAGATGTAGGATTTATTTTCCATCTGTTTTTCAGGACCAGGGCACTCTTACGTTGCCTGCTCTTTTGGAAAAACCTACTTGCAGTACAGTCGCACACTAATATTTTACTGAAATTGATTTATTAATCCAACACTAGCTTTTCTTGTTGATTAAGTTCATCTGTTGCATTACTTCCCTTAGCTGATAACTCTCCTCAGCCTTTTGATGCTTTGTGACTCAAGGGTTCAGCACAATTTGTGAATATGAAAAAGAAAAAAAAATAATTATGACTCATTATGATTGTAGTCTTATCACATACTTATTATTATCCTCCTGTCAAGTGGGTTTGCCTCATACTAGTGAAGGTCCCTTGATTCAAGGAATTTGAACTATATTGTCCTTCCTTGAATCAAGCCTATAATAATAATAAATGCTACTGTGATTTGTTATGTCTCACATTAATGTGAACATAACAGATTACTAGTCAATACAATGGCAAAGTTGTGTATTTTTACTTTTTGAAGCAGAGTCCATAAAAAAAACATACAGTAGGGCCCCACTTATACGGCAGCTTAGGTTCCAGGCTACTGCTGGGAAGCACATCGCCAGAAAGCCGAACGCCATTTGTTTCCACTCAAATGTCAGACAATAAGTTTACACTAACATATATTAAGTTAGTAATAGAACAAGGCATTAAAAAACAAAGTAAAATACACACACAGTGTACTCATTACTTACCTCAAAATATTTGTAGTCTTAATGTAGGGTGAGAAGTGAGTAGTGTTTATTGTAAGAAGTTAGGTGTGGTAGGTACAGTAGCCAGCCAGGCCACCCCAACCCACCCACACGTAATTATATTATTATTTTTGTATTATAATATCATTATTATCATTGTATTACATTTTTATACTATTATTATTATTATACATATTATTATTATTATTATACATATGATTATTATTACATTAAGAAGCATCTTTCCATCATATATTGCCCAAGTTTCAATAAGATACTCCAACAAACAAATGAGATGCAATTTCCTAGATCAAGAGCCTCTCATCAGCGTTAAGGCACCTGCCTTGAGGTCTGCTCGCTTGTGGAAATTTTGCTCGCGTATGGAAGCAAAAAACTGACCCATCGACTGCTTGTAATTGGAGAAACTTGCACATGGATGCGCTCGCAAGTAAAGGTTCCACTGTATTAACATTTTATATGACATTTAATGTGCCTCAGAGTGATTATTATTATTTTTTTTTTTTTTTTTAACAAGTTAGCCGTCTCCCACCAAGGCAGGGTGACCTAAAAAGAAAATCCCCAAAAAGAAAATACTTTCATCATCATTCAACACTTTCACCTCACTCACACATAATCACTGTTTTTGCAGAGGTGCTCAGAGCAACATTTTAGAAGCATATACATGTACGTATAAAGATACACAACATATCCCTCCAAACTGCTAATATCCCAAAACCCCTCCTTTAGAGTGCAGGCATTGTACTTCCCATTTCCAGGACTCAAGTCTGGCTATATAAAAATAATCGGTTTCCCTGAATCCCTTCACTAAATATTACCCTGCTCACACTCCAACAGATCGTCAGGTCCCAAATACCATTCGTCTCCATTCACTCCTATCGAACACGTTCATGCACGCCTACTGGAAGTCCAAGCCCCTCGCCCACAAAACCTCCCTTACCCCTTCCTTCCAACCTTTTTGAGGACGACCCCTACCCCGCCTTCCTTCTCCTACAGATTTAAATGCTCTCCATATTCTACTTTGATCCATTCTCTCTAAATGACCAAACCACCTCAACAACCCCTCTTCAGCCCTCTGGCTAATACTTTTATTAACTCCACACCACCTCCTAATTTTCTGCATATTTACACCACACATTACCCTTAGACAGGACATCTCCACTGCCTCCAACCGCCTCCTCACTGCTGCATTCACAACCCAAGCTTCACACCCATATAAGTGTGTTGGTACTACTATACTTTCATACATTCCCTTCTTTGCCTCCATAGATGACGTTTTTTTTGACTCCACATATACCTCAATGCACCACTCACCTTTTTTCCTTCATCAATTCTATGATTACCCTCTTTTTTCTTTCTTTCAACACACCAGCCATATCCCACCAAGGCAGGGTGGCCCAAAAAGAAAAACGAAAGTTTCTCTTTTAAATTTAGTAATCATCCTTCATAAATCCATCCGCCGACACGTCAACTCCCAAGTATCTGAAAACATTCACTTCTTCCATACTCCTCCCCAATTTGATATCCAATTTTTCTTTATCTAAATCATTTGATACCCGTATCACCTTACTCTTTTCTATGTTCACTTTCAACTTTCTACCTTTACACACACTCCCAAACTCATCCACTAACCTTTGCAATTTTTCTTTAGAATCTCCCATAAGCACAGTATCATCAGCAAAAAGTAACTGTCAATTCCCATTTCGTACTTGATTCCCCATAATTTAATCCCACCCCTCTCCCGAACACCCTAGCATTTACTTCTTTTACAACCCCATCTATAAATATATTAAACAACCATGGTGACATTACACATCCCTGTCTAAGACCTACTTTTACCGGGAAGTAGTCTCCCTCTCTTCTACACACCCTAACCTGAGCCTCACTATCCTCATAAAAACTCTTTACAGCATTTAGTAACTTACCACCTATTCCATATACTTGCAACATCTGCCACATTGCTCCCCTATCCACTATAATATGCCTTTACTAAATCCATAAATGCAATAAAAACTTCCCTACCTTTATCTAAATACTGTTCACATATATGCTTCAATGTAAACACTTGATCTACACATCCCCTACCCACTCTGAAACCTCCTTGCTCATCCGCAATCCTACATTCTGTCTTACCTCTAATTCTTTCAGTAATAACCCTACCGTACACTTTTCCTGGTATACTCAATAAACTTATTCCTCTATAATTTTTACAATCTCTTTTGTGTGTTGTTCTTTCTTTCGACACACTGGCTGTATCCCACTGAGGCGGGGTGGCCCAAAAGGAAAAACGAAAGTTTCTCCTTTTACATTTAGTAATATATACAGGAGAAGGGGTTACTAGCCCCTTGCTCCCGGCATTTTAGTCGCCTCTTACAACACGCATGGCTTACGGAGGAAGAATTCTGTTCCACTTCCCCATGGAGGTAAGAGGAAATAAACAAGAACTAGAAAGAAAATAGAAGAAAACCCAAAGGGGTGTGTATATACAGTGGACCCCCCGCATAACGATTACCTCCGAATGTGACCAATTATGTAAGTGTATTTATGTAAGTGCATTTGTACGTGTATGTTTGGGGGTCTGAAGTGGACTAATCTACTTCACAATATTTCTTATGGGAACAAATTCGGTCAGTACTGGCACCTGAACATACTTCTGGAGTGAAAAAATATCGTTAACCGGGGGTCCACTGTATATGCTTGCACGTGTATGTGTAGTGTGACCTAAGTGTAAGTAGAAGTAGCAAGACATACCTGAAATCTTGCATGTGTATGAGACGGGAAAAAAAAAAAAAGACACCAGCAATCCTACCATCGTGTAAAACAATTACAGGCTTCAGTTTTACACTTGCCTGGCAGGACGGTAGTACCTCCCTGGGCGGTTGCTGTCTACCAACCTACTACCTAGTTGTGTGTTGTTATTATCATTAATATGGCATCTTCAAGACTAATAAGACACTCTTAGTGATTTTAATGTGTACCTGTATGCCAGCACAGTGTGTAAGTTTCCTTAGGTACAGGTACACACAAGCATAATTATCAGAGTACATATATATAAAATATGAAATAACTTTAAAACACTTGAAATTTTGGAAAGTTCCCAAACATAATGGAAAGACATGGTGCTCACGGAGAATGTAGTAAACCAGGTGGTGTGCGCCATATTAGAAAGACGGAGAGCCATATAGTGTGTTTTGGTCATAATTTGAAATAGCCGTATTAGTGGAACGCCGTAAGGCGGGGCTCTACTGTATAGTTCAACATCCATAAACTTTAATATGTATAAACATTGCTGCTTTCTATCATATGCACGATTTTCACCATAATATAGATTTTGATAACTGCAATCTAATGACTGAATATAGAGGAACAAACTGTTGAAATGAACCTCACTGCATCCATTCTTAACTTAAATTTGTCCAAAATTAGGACAATTACACATTAAGTTTTGCCATGCCTAGGGGAAAGAGTTCTACTCCTTCCAACTAAAAATGTCATGTGATACTGGGTTTAAGTCTTTGTTAATAGTGATTTTACTATCAAAATTTATTATGAAACTATAAAAAATATCAGTAGCAGTAAATCCACACAGCTCATGTTCATGCAATCTCAATGCTATAGGTACCAACTATGCATTTTCCAGTACAATACAGTTGTTCTGAAAAATAAAAAAATGTCACAAGGCTGAAACTGATAAATTAATGAACTATAAATGATAAGGGTAGATGAGGGATTTGGGTCTAACCTCAGCCATTATCACATTAGAACTTCAAAATGATCCAGGACAAAATAAAGCATAGTCTAGTTCCAATGGGCAGGCTCATTAGAATTTTTTCCATTGCACCTTAATTTAACAATTGTCTGTAATTCTTACCTTTACAGCTTCTTGATCACGAACCATTACTGATCGAAGTTGACCATTCAATTCAAAAAACACTTCCCGTTCTCCATTGACATTGAGATCTTCAGCCATAGCTAGTGTTTTAATGTGCAGAGTTTTTCCTTTTTCAATTTGTACCTCAAACTCTTCACCAACCTAGAAAACAAAACTCTTAACTTTAAAAACATTTTCTCACATGAGAAAATTACAGTAATATTTTTAGAAAGAATGTAATAGATATTCAAAAACATTAAACTATATATTTACATACGTAATGGCCAGACAAGCAGTAATGAATAAATTTATTATCTACGAAATTACCACCAAATCTTCACAAAAAGTAATCAAAATACAGTAAAAATATTTGTACAAATAATTTTTTTTTGTTTAAACACACCATACATCTCCCAACAAGGTAGGGAGACCTGAAAAAGAAAAAATTTCATCTTATATTTAGTAATTTATACAGGAGAAGTTGCTATTAGCCCCTTGCTCCTGGCATTTTAGTTGCCTTTTACAACACACACAGCTTATGGAGGAAGGATTCTTTTCCACTTCCCCATGGAAATGAAAGGAAATAAATAAGAACAAGAACTATTAAGAAAATAGAAGAAAACTAGATGGATGTGTATACATATACAGTGGAACCTCAAAAATCGAACGTATCACCTCTTGGTGGTATATAAGGCCCCATCCTATCACTTCAACTCCATATTGTTTCAGATGTTTCGAAAAAAGGACCATTTTTTCGGACAAACTTGTGTCCCTATTATTGAACGCGCCCCTAATTTTGGACCGCCGGGTACAGGACATGTCCGCGTCCCTGCGCAGGTGCCATGAGCAGTCTAGCTTTGTTTATGCTTGAGTGAACACCAACCTGCGCTTTCATTCACATATTTTACGATTATTTCGTTGTGTTTAGTGCCTGTGGGACTGTGAAATAAGCTGCCATGGGCCCAAAGAAACTTGCTAGTGGTACCCCTATGGTAAAGAAAGTGAGAAACACCATAGATATGAAGAAGGAAATAATACAGAAGTATGAGAGTGGTGCAAGACTTGTTGAGCTTGCCAGGATGTATGGGAAAAACAAGTTGACCATCGGTTCTATCCTGTCAAAGAAAGAACAAATCAAGGAAGATGATGTTGCGAAAGGTGTTAATATGCTAACCAAAAAAAGACCACAAATAGTTGAAGAGGTTGAGAAGTTGTTGCTGGTGTGGATCAAGGATAGAGAGATTGCAGGTGACAGCGTTTCAGAGACGATTATTTGTGAAAAGGCAAGGAAGTTGCATACCGATCTGGTAAAGAAAACTCCTGGAACCAGTGCTGATAGTGAATCTAAGGAGAGCAGAGGCTGGTTTGACAGATTTAAGAAGCGGAGTGGCATACACAATGTTGTAAGACATGGTGAGGCAGCCAGTTCAGACAAACAGGCAGCTGAGAAGTTTGTACAGGAGTTTAAGGGGTACATAGACAGTGAAGAATTCAAACCTGAACAAGTGTTTAATTGTGATGAAACAGGCTTGTTTTGGAAGAAAATGCCAAAAAGGACCTTCATCACACAGGAGGAAAAAGCACTGCCAGGACATAAGCCTATGAAAGACAGGCTTACTCTTTTGTTCTGTGCTAATGCTAGTGGTGATTTTAAAGTGAAGCCTTTACTTGTGTATCATTCAGAAAATCCCAGTGTGTTTAAGAAAAACAATGTCTAAGAACAAGTTATGTGTCTTGTGGAAAGCTAATCATAAGGCATGGGTCACAAGACAAATTTTCAAAGAGTGGGTCTATGAAGTGTTAGACCCCAGTGTGAAAAAATGCCTCCAGGAAAAGAAATTGCCACTCAAGTGCCTCCTGTTAATGGACAATGCTCCTGCTCATCCTCTAAACTTATTAGACCTCTTGTCTAAGGACTTCAGTTTTATAAAAGTGAAGTTCTTGCCTCCTAACAACACTCCTCTCCTCCAGCACATGGACCAGCAGGTCATTTCTAACTTCAAAAAACTCTACACAAAAGCAGTGTTTGAAAAGTGCTTTGAAGTGACCACAGACACTAAATTGACCCTAAGAGAGTTCTGGAGGAATCACTTCAACATCTACAGCTCCATAAGCCTTATAGGTAAGGCTTGGGAGGGAGTGACTTCCAGGACTTTGAACTCTGCTTGGAGACAATTGTGGCCAGATTGTGTCCAAAAAAGGGATTTTGAAAGGTTTGAGGCTGACCCTGACTCAGCTCACCCTCTGCCTGTTGTGGACTCTATTGTGGCATTGGGGTACACCCTGGGGTTGGAGGTGAGTGGTGAGGATGTGGAAGAGTTGGTGGAGGACCACAGGGAAGAGCTAACCACTGAAGAGCTGCAAGAGCTTCATCTGGAGCAGTATCAGACTCTCAGTAGTAGTAACCAGTTACCAGTCTCAGTAGTAACCAGTGTCCGTTGACTCAACGACCAACCGTCTCTGCCTGAGTCACGGTCTTTCATATTGCGCTGAACTGACACTATTTCAAAAGACCCACTCACTGGGTACCGGGCAGCCGGCTAGTCAGTATTACGGGTGTGACCAAGGAGGCAAGGTAACGGCTGCGGGCTCTCTCCACATAACAGCAATTATACGTAATAACAGCCTACGCGAGTATTTCTTACCTAATCCACGTATCGAACTCCCACATGATAAATGGTGACAGCGGTGTGGAGCGTGGATTTACGTTTTTAAGGGTAATTCAAGGCGTTAGAAGGCTGTTTGTGTGAGTAGCGCCAGGGTCAAAGGTGAACCGTCACCCACCAGCCACTACCCTCAAGCACCACCTCCAGCCACGCCGCCTACTCCCCTCACAACCTACAGCCTGCAAGCCTGTTGCAGCCGTTTCGAGCTTCCTGGCTTAGTTCGTGTGCTAATTGCTTCAATCTCCGAGGGGTTGACTCGGATTTTGCAATTAAGCCAGTCAGTAAGCCAGACTGTGGAAGTGAACGCCAGTCAGCCTATCATCCAGCCTGTCTCCTGTCATCCAACTGCTCCTCCGTGCTTTGTGCATCGTTACACGTCTTCCAGTCAGCCATTCTCGTGGGGTAAGCCAGTCAGCCAACCCAGCTTCTAACCCAGCTGAGAGAGAGAAGTAAGCCACGCAGTAAGAAGTAAGCCAAGTTCCTCTGAAGTATTGTCTATATCGCTTTGTGCTCCCTGTTGGATGCTAAGAGTGGTTTTCACCATTCCTGTGGCATAGAGTGGCTTAAGCCACCTTCGTGGGTAGAGAGTGGAGTCCGCGCCAGTGAGCGCCAGCAGAGTCACACCCACCACCCCCCCTCTACTCACACCACCCCACCACCACCACCACTCTCTCCCACCACCAGACACCTCATCTACCTGTGGTTGTTTGCACCCTTGTACCGGGTCCTAGTACTGTTTTGGCTCACATAATTGGTCAAGAGATTGTAGCTGGTGCCAACGATAAAGCCAGTTATGTGAGTTCTCCTAGAAAGCACATTTCTTCCGACAACAGTGAATGTAGGAGGCGTCAGTATCACCGCGCGGGACACCTTACCACCCGCCCCATCACCAGTAATCGCCCGTCTACTACTCCAGACTCCAGTGATAATTTTCTTGAGACATTTTTCTTGCATTTAAAGACATTTGCGTGTGTGAGACATTTATAGTAAATTGCTTGTGTACTCTAAACCTTGTGTTCTTCAGTGTAAACGCAGTATTTCTTTGACTCATTATTTTTACAATATTTTTCAGTGTTTTCACTTATCTTATATTTTTATTCTGTGTTTTTCTTTATGTTACTCCTGTCTCTAGTAAGTATTATTGTGTAGTGTACCAGTCAGTCACCCTGTGTGAAGTGATTCATTTTTTTATTGTATTCTTTCAGCGTTGTATTCTCCAGTAATTATCATTGTATTTCATGCAGTGATATTCACCCCAGTATACTAAATTTTCCATTTATTTCTATGTGTGTCTTTTTTTCGTATGCCAGCAGTGTCTCATTCCTCTAATTTTTTCGCAGACTGTGTACCATTATTTTTGCCAGCAAATTTTTGTCGTATCAGTCACAGCAAGATTTTGTTGTATCAGTCACAGCAGGATTTTGTTGTAAGAATATATTATAATGAAGTGTGCTCCGTCACTGTAAGTGTTATATTCCCTGTTTTGTTCCTGTGTTTATTTTATTCATATTTTTATAATTCTTGAACAAATTCACTCTTGATGCAATTTCAATTACTTTTAACGTAAAGTGTTTTCCTTACTCTGTTTGAGTAAATTGTTTTGTCTAATTTACAATTAAGAGTTAAAGTGTTCAATCAGTTAATTTTTTTTTGATCTTCATATTTTAATTCATTATTTTACCTGAGTTTTCCCAGTGACACTTTATTACTGCAGTGATTGTTTCTACACCTTATTTTGTTGCACTTGTTCTGAAGTGAATTATTTTGTTGAACTGTTCTGCAGTGAATTCTTTTCTTTTATTGATATTTTTATGAATTATATTTTAATTTTGTCTATGCATTCTTAGAAAATATTTAAAATTTCCCAGTTAACAATTTAGTAATTTTATTTTACACTTTCACATTGATTTAAAAATTTAATTAATTAATTTCTTTATTAGCAAGAGTAAAGACAGCTCATTTTGAATTTAATTCAGTCTCCAGTAATATTTTTACTTGTATATTTCAATGTAAATTTTTTTTTTCTTGGTCAATAGTCCTTTAAATTGAGTTTTCCTTCCTCTTGCAGTGTATCTTAGACATTATTTTTTTTATTTTCTGCAAAATTAGTTGTATATCTTTTATCTCAATTCTAGAATTTTATATCATTTTTATTATTCATTATTTTTGCCTTATTTGTTCTCGTGCTACTTTGCCATTATGTCTCACATACCGTCAAGTGATACTTTAGTGAATGTCGACACTCAGACCTCTCAGGCTACTGCTGGTCCTGTCATCAGTCCTCACAGTTCCTTACCGACTGACAGACCGACCCAGACACCGAGATATTATAGTTATACTCGTGATTCCCTTGATGCGTTACCTTTATTCAATGGCCATGTACATAGTCTTGAAGCATGGTTTGCAGCCATTCGTTCTCGTGCTAGTGCTCTAGGTGAAGGTCCTCCTTCAGAGGAAAGCCTTATCAGAATTGCTAAAGAAGCTCTTTATCGATCTCCTGCTGCTGTTCACGTTGTTGATCTCCTTGATATGCGAGACTTCAGGAATCTTACTAAGTGGTCACAATATGAGGAACTGATTCGTTCTTTCCTTGTCCCAGTAAAAACAGCTGATCCATATGTCGTTCTTAGGGAACTAGTGAATGCTACACCCATGAGTAATGAATCGTTGAGTGCATTTGCTGTTAGATTAGACAAACTTTTATCATCATTTATCAATGCTGTCCAATCATCAACTTTTCTCCCTGAAGAGGCTAAACCATTTACAGAATCAATTGCTAAAATAGCAGCTTTTGGAGCAATTAAAGAACTAATGCCGCCTGCTTCTGTGTGTGCTTATGAGGCTCATCCTCCAACTGTAACGATGGAACCACTTACAGCCTTAAATCATGTACGTTCCTTGTGCCCCCAGGGTACTTTCCCTTGTATTAAAAGTAATGTCACAGATATGCCTCAGTCTGCACCACCTCTTGTTTGCGCCACAGAGACAAATCGTAGTCGTCAACCATCTCAGAGATCACCAAGAACCAGTGTACAGAGTCGTTATACACCTCGTAGTATTCATAGTACATTCAGTAACCATAGTCGGCGGAATTGTTATAACTGTGGTTTCCGTGGCCATATTGCAATTAATTGTCCTGATAGTTACCCTAAGAGACGTCATACTGATGATGAGTACTCAGATCTTCCCTACTGTACTTATCATAGAATACATGGACATGACACATCTGAGTGCAATGCTCTCTATAACCTTCAGTACTCTAGGTCTTTCAGTGGTCGTTCCAACCGCAGAACCCGTCGAGGAAACAGATCTCGTGGTTTTCAAAATAACCAGAACCAGGCTCATTCTTTCAATTATCAAACTAACCAGAACCAGGCTCGTTCTTCCCAGTCGGGGGAATTCGAGCGCCCCAGTCAAACCGTCCCATGGTGACAGTAGGTGATAATGAGTACACCATCCCCGTTCACAATTCCTTTGAAGCCTTAAGGGGGCTGTAGGGCAATTGGCCGCGCGCGCTCACCGAAAAATCGGAAAAATATGGATATTGAGTTATATATACTGAAAAAAAGCTCAACTCTTTGGCAACACAATGGTACCAGAATGAATGTTCTACGACGTTTCTACAAGAAATTATAGTCATTTATATCAGGTATGGTGACGGCGATGTTGGTACCGAGTCTGCTCACGGCCTATATATTTTTTGGAGTTATTTTCTAGTTTTTTATCGCCTTTTCTTGCATTATTCTTTCTAATATAATAACTGACTATTTGGCATCATAAAACAGTAGGCGGGACTTATCCTGAGACTTAGTGACTGCCGGGAACCAGATGGGAACGCTCAGCAGTGTGCCACCGCTCGAGGTGCCAGCCAGGAATCACCCATTATTACGCTTATATCAGCTTATATATCAACTCTACGGCTTATTTGTCTATCAGAATTGATCTAATATGATATAATAAACACTCTAAATAACATACAAACATGTTATATACTCTAGACTGAATAAAATAGGCCATAATATGGCCCAGAGATTATCGGGAATATTTCGATATAAAAGTGTAACTGGTCACCCTGTCGTTTCTGAGTAAGAGAAAACGGTGTTTTAGAGGCTAACTGCACTAGAACATCAGTTTACTAAGAAATACACCCAAACAAACGCGATTTTCGCGATTTTTTTTTTTTTTTTTTTGAGACGGGGGCCGGCCGGCGTTCCGGCCGATATCTCGGAAGTAACTTATTCACCTATAATTCGATGTGGCTCCTTTATTACTTAATTAAATGGAATAATATTCACAGATATTGTAGAATAATGATTTCTCTTATCCTGACCGTTGAGTTTTTGAAAATATTCCAAATAGTTCGGGAGTTATGTGGGAGTAAAGGGCAGATTTTTTTGCAATATTCCAGAAACTAACAAACTTTATTTTTTTGTGAAATAACGATAAGGTATTTAGAGGGAAATCTTACGGTCCGAATTAGTATTAGCATTGTTCTCTCGGCACCAAGTGTCCAAACCACCTTACGTAGCCGCATATAAGAGTTGCATCAAAATCAAGGGCATTTTCAGTAAATCAGTCTTTTCTCAGTTGTTGTTTGAGGTATATTTTTTATAAATATTTTCGAGAAAGAGTGAGAACACTTTGTCTTGTGCACCAAAACTGAAGAAAATCGGACGGTAAATAAACGAGTTACGAAATTTGCCCTACAGCCCCCTTAAGCAGTCTCGAGAATGACAACCCTGCTGAGGTTGTTGCTTCACATGTCTCTGACATAGATGATTTTGGGGATGGAGTAGAACAAGTCTTTTCTGATGAAAATCCACCTTTTTGTTTGCACATAACTTCCAATGCAACCATAGGCCCTATAGTGCAAGCATCTGTTTATAATGCGCCCGTTCAATTGTTCATGGACTCTGGTGCGCAAATCAATATTATTAGGTCTAGTTTGTTTAAGGATAAGAAGTTACGACATGTCCTTCTCGTAGAACCGACTCCTGTGTCCTCCCTTAGTGGAGTATCTGGTTCTCACCTGCGTGTCCGAGGTCGGACTTCCCTAACCTTTTCTATCCAAGGTAGAGACTTCACTGCTTCCTTCCTTGTTGTCGACCAGATTACTTTCCCTGGTGACCTTCTACTGGGATTTGCTTCCATGCGAGACTTACGCATTGTGCTCGACCCTTATCGATGGCATGCACAAATTGACGACTTGATCGTTCCATTCTGGGGTTACCAGCTTGGATCAGAAATCTGTTATACTGCTGCAGAGTACGAAGTACGGATTAAGTCCTTACAAGCTAATGCATTCTCCAGTAGCGTACCCAAGCGGTCAGGCACTGGTAATTCTGTCACTCCCATCAGTGTTCCACCTATACCTTCAGATTTGCAGGATAGTCCGATGCCTCAAGTGTCCGAGGACGCTCAGATTGCCTTGAGTGCACAACCTATCCCTGCTAGTTCGAGTAGTAGTTTCTCCACAGGGGACGCCTTGTCGGAAAACAATTACTTGCAACTAGTAATGCCATCTCTTGTTGATGTCACATGCCGTCTGCAGAAAGACGTCTCTGTTGCGGCTAGTGCTCTCACTAGAGTGTCTGTGGTTGTTCCTAGTGTTCCAGATGGTGATAACGTCCTAGTTGACAGTGATTCCTGCAAAGTAAAAGGTCTATTTGTTGAACCATCCTTACATGTTGTAAGAGATAGTAAGATCCATTTCTACCTGGCCAACACTTCTGGTCACAGTGTTCGCCTTAGAGCAAATACCAATCTTGTTGACCTTGTTCACTATCCTTACCCTGTTCAGGTAGAGGATGAGTTGTCACCTGACCAGTGGGTCGGTGCTATTTCTGCCGGGGAGACCTCATCCACTTCACTGGATCAATCTGTTCCACCAGTTGAGGAGAAAGACTTAGCTCCCACTGACTTCCCAGATGAAGTCAAGCGTTTGTTGACTCTGTTGAACAAACGTCGTAAAGCCATTGCCTTACCAGGTGAGAAGATGGGTATAACGAACTTATTGTCCCATCGTATTCCACTTGAACCTGGTACTAGACCTATCTACATACCTGCGTACAGAATGCCTCATTCACAAGTTGCTGTCGCAGAAGAATTGATCAATCAAATGCTTGATGATGGAGTTATTGCACCTAGCAATTCCCCTTGGAATGCACCCTTGATACTAGTACCTAAGAAGGATGGTACTTGGCGTCCAGTAATTGACTTTAGGAAGTTAAACGCGAAAACCATTCCAGATCGCTTTCCACTCCCTGTACTGGGTGATCTTTTACGTAATATCGGAGATAACAAAGTCTTTTCAACCCTAGATTTGTTACAAGGGTTTTGGCAAGTCCCTCTTCACGAGGACAGCCAAGAGCTAACTGCATTCTCCACTCCTACAGGTCATTATCACTTCCTCCGTATGGCATTTGGATTACGATCTTCCCCTATCACGTTCTCAAGGCTCATGACTAATATCTTTAGAGGTCTCATAGGTAATGCACTTATGGTGTACTTAGATGACGTAATCGTCATGTCTAAAGACGTGGATACACACTTGAAAAGACTTGATGTAGTACTTGGTAAGCTTGAAGAAGCCAATTTAAAGATCAAACTGTCAAAATGTCAATTTTTCAGATCAGAAATTAAGTTTCTTGGTCACGTAGTCACTCCTAGAGGGGTTACGACTGACCAAAGTAAAGTAACTGCAGTACTAAATTTTCCAACTCCCAAAACTGCTGATGCCGTAAGATCCTTTGTGGGCTTAGCAGGTTTTTATAGATCTTTCATTGCCAATTTTTCTTCCATAGCTGCTCCTCTAACTGAGTTGCTTAAGAAAGATGCTCCTTTTGTTTGGACCTTCCGTCAAGAAAGAGCATTCCAAACTCTAAAAGAAAAGCTAACATCTGCTCCAATTTTGAAATTTCCAGATTTTTCTAAGCCCTTCTATCTGACAACTGATGCTAGTTCAATTGGCATAGGTGCCGTACTAGCTCAGAAGACCGATGGCAAGTACAACGCAGTTGCATTTGCTAGCCGAGTCCTTACGAAGGCTGAACGTAATTATACAGTAACTGAGCAAGAAGCTTTAGCAATAGTATGGTCTTTAAAGCACTTCCGAGACATTATTTATCAGTACTCTGTTCATGTCTTGACAGATCATGCTCCACTGATACCCTTATTCCAGAACAAACAACCTACTGGAAGGTTAGCTAGATGGACCTTGACTATCCAAGAGTTCAATCCCACCTTTGAGCATTTACCTGGCAAGTCAAATGTAGTCGCAGATGCTTTATCGCGACATGTTAGTATAGTAACTGCAGACCCTCCATTTAGTGCTGAAGATGTAAAGAATGCTCAACGAACAGATCCCATGTGGTCTGGTGTGATTCGATTCCTGCTCCAGGAAGATCTTATTCTGAATGTGAAGCCACCAGCACCCATCAGTGACTTTGTCATGAACCAAGAATTACTGTATCGAACAGCCGAGTTGGGTACTCCTAGCAGAAGAGTATACCAGTTAGTAATTCCACAGTCACTAGTGAATGTAGCCTTACAGCTAGTTCACGATGTACCAGGTGTTGCACACCCTGGTATGGATCGTTCAGTAAAACAAGCCAGATTGAAATACTTTTGGCCTCGAATGGCAACTGATATTTCTGAGTATGTTAAGAAATGTAGTGTCTGCATGCAACATAAAGGCAATGCTAATGGTCCTAATCCAATCCAAGTGTATCCAACTACTAGCGTACCTTGGGAAAGAGTTGCGCTAGATTTGTTAACTAATTTCCAATGTTCCCTCCAAGGTAACAAACATCTGTGTGTTATGGTAGACCATTTCACCAGATATTGTGAGTTAGTTCCTATTGCAGATAAGACTGCCGAGACAGTAGCTAAAGCGTTTAAAGAACGCATTATCTGCAGGCATACCACCCCTAAGTCCCTAGTAACAGATAATGGAGGTGAATTCTGTAATGAAATTCTTGAAAATTTGTGTACCTTGTACAAGATCTCTAAATCCACCATTGTTCCTCATCATCCTGCCAGCAATGGGTTAGCGGAACGAACCAATAAGAAAGTACTTGATGTCTTGAGAGCCACTATCAATCCCAACAGTGAAACTTGGGATGAAGTTATACCTGATGTGCAGTGTGCTATAAATTCTGCTTACAATGTTTCTATAGGTGACACTCCACATTATGCATTGTACGGTGTAGATAAACATTTGCCTTATGAGTTGTTATATTCTAATCCGAAACCAAATTACAACCCTGATGATTTCATAGCAACTCGTACCAGCTTAGCTCAAAGTGTTTTTAGAAGAATCCGTGAAACACTTCATAAATCAACAGCAGAATTTACAAGAGTCGCAAACACTCGATTAAAGCCATCCAAAATCAAAGTAGGTTCGAGAGTTATGCTGATTAACTTTAACAAAACGTCTGCAATGCCAAAGCTTGATCAAAAGTTTGTTGGTCCTTATCGAGTAGTTGAACATATCACTGGTAATAAGTATAAGGTTAGAGAGATTAGTACTGGTCAGTATAAAGAATCGCATTTGGATCATATGAAGTTAGTATGTGATGATAATGACGTTCCAACCCAGACTAATGTGACAGAGTCTGACAATCCTCCTGATCCTGTACTCTCTTCCTCTGATACTCAGTCAGACGATCAACCTGAATGTCGTTATTCCCTACGTACACGACAGGTATTGAGAAATCCTCAAGTATCATTTGTAACTTCCAATTCAGATTTGCCTCAAATACAGCATGAGTTAGCCAATGCTACAGAGTTTGATCCTCCCAGAGATGACACCCATTCTGCATATGCCAATCTTACCTTAGCAGAGTTGGGGTTAAATGTAAATAACCTGTATAGATGAATAATTACAGTATCAACTTATCAGTAGTCAAGAATTTTTTTTTTGTGTTCATGTTCTCTCCGCATTCTGAGAGTTAACAGTCTAGATTTGCGTGCACCGAATCTGCCTTTCTGTTAAACACTCTTTCTTTGTATATATTCCTTCCTCAGAATCCGTAGATCACACGAATACAGATCGATCAATCAAAATTTTTATTTTTATCACTTGTAATCTCAATGTTGAGTTCGTTGTTCATTTGTTGAGTTTTAAGTTGTACTATAGTATACCTTGTATTGCATTACAGTTTCAGTTACGTAAGCTTTCATTCCAATGTTCTACTTATGTAGGTTATAATGGTTAATGTTGTGTACTTTGACATTGTATAGAATCAGCCCAAGCCGTATACCTGCCATCTCTAGTTTGTATTAGTTGTATGTCGGGACGACATACGTTAGCGTCGCCGAGCTCTCAGTAGTAGTAACCAGTTACCAGTCTCAGTAGTAACCAGTGTCCGTTGACTCAACGACCAACCGTCTCTGCCTGAGTCACGGTCTTTCATATTGCGCTGAACTGACACTATTTCAAAAGACCCACTCACTGGGTACCGGGCAGCCGGCTAGTCAGTATTACGGGTGTGACCAAGGAGGCAAGGTAACGGCTGCGGGCTCTCTCCACATAACAGCAATTATACGTAATAACAGCCTACGTGAGTATTTCTTACCTAATCCACGTATCGAACTCCCACATGATAAGACCACAGCTGAGGAACTTGCTTCAGGGGAGGAAGAGGGAGTGGATGAGGTGCCTTCTTCAAAGATTAAGGAGATTTGTGCCAAGTGGAATGATGTCCAAATGTTTGTGCAGAAGTACCACCCTGAGCAAGCTGAAACAAGCCATCTTTGCAACAAGTTCAGTGACAGAACCATGTCCCATTTTAGGGAAATGTTAAAGAGGTGCCAGAAACAGAGGACTGTGGACAGTTATTTTGTGAGACAGGGGTCCAGTGACTCAAGCTGGTCCTAGTGGCATTAAAAGACAGAGAAGGGAAGTAACCCCAGAGAGGGCTTTACCTGAAGTCCTCATGGAGGGGGATTCTCCTTCCAAACACTAACTCCAACTCCCTCTCTCCTCCTCCCTATCTTCCAGATACCATCACCAATCTTCAATAAAGGTAAGTAAAAATGTTATTTTATATGTATTACTATACAGAGAACTTTCATGGCGCGCATAACGGAGATAAAACACCTCAATTATTGGGAGCGCTTGAGGTTCCTAAACCTGTATTCCCTGGAACGCAGGAGGGAGAGATACATGATTATATACACCTGGAAAATCCTAGAGGGACTAGTACCGAACTTGCACACGAAAATCACTCACTACGAAAGCAAAAGACTTGGCAGACGATGCACCATCCCCCCAATGAAAAGCAGGGGTGTCACTAGCACGTTAAGAGACCATACAATAAGTGTCAGGGGCCCAAGACTGTTCAACTGCCTCCCAGCACACATAAGGGGGATTACCAACAGACCCCTGGCAGTCTTCAAGCTGGCACTGGACAAGCACCTAAAGTCAGTTCCGGATCAGCCGGGCTGTGGCTCGTACGTTGGTTTGCGTGCAGCCAGCAGCAACAGCCTGGTTGATCAGGCTCTGATCCACCAGGAGGCCTGGTCACAGACCGGGCCGTGGGGGCGTTGACCCCCGGAACTCTCTCCAGGTAATACATAATTAAAAACTATAGTATTTGTTGTATGTAAAACTGTAATTAATCTCTAAAATGTATTTTTTGTGTGAATATTTTTGGGTTTCTGGAATGGATTAATTGTATTTCCATTATTTCTTATGGGAAATATTGCTTCGAATTTCAGACTTTTCGAATTTAGAACTAGCTCCTGGAACGGCTTAAGTTCGATTTTTGAGGTTCCACTGTACGTGTATATACAGTGGTACCTCGGGATACGAATTTATTTCGTTCCAGAAGGCTGTTTGAGTGCTGATACCGAATGAATTTTTTCCCATAAGGAATAATGTAAATTAGATTCATCCGTTTCAGACCCCCAAAAATACACTTACAAAAGCACTTACATAATAGTTCACGTTTTGATCTGTTCGTATCCTGAGGTACCACTGTACATTTGTAGTGTGACATAAGAGCAAGAAGTGGCAATATGTAACTGTTATACTGTGTGTCTATGAGACAGGAAAGACACCAGCAATCCTACCACTGTGTAAAACAATTACAGGTTTTCATTTCACACTCATCTGGCAGGACGATAGTACTTCCCTGGGTGAATGCTGTCATAAAAATAGTTTTTCTTGCCTAACATGGTTGATGATTCTCTGACATACCTGAACTCTAGTGAGGTTCAGACAGTTAAAACAAAGGCCATTAACTAAAAAATGGTTACATTAATACTGTATTTGCTACTTTCCTTCCAGTCAGGTTCATGAGTGGAGAGGGTGGCTGTGGACCTATTCCTCATTTTCACTGTTGCACTGAGGATTGCACAAGCCTTATCTTTGCCTCATCTCCAAATTGAAAGAATCATTAATTCTGTAACACCATACAATCTTGCCTCTCCATAATACATGTACAACCCTTCAGCATCTCAATTACCTCCAGTTTTTTTTCATAACTGGCATATTACACGCTTATTCTTCCTTGCTTCGCCAGTGTCACCTGAACTTCATTGGGAAGCAATGATAAAAATTTAGAAATGAGACAGGGTGATGTACAGAAGGAAAAACTGAGCTAGTCTGTTTACATCTCATTGCCCTCCCTCACACCTTTCCCCAGTGTTAAGCCAATGGAGTCGTGTAATGTGTATCGGGGAGGTCTCAGGTCTACCTATTAATACAGAAGAATAAAAGTTACAACATTGTGGCTCAAATAATTTACAAATAACCCACACTTAGAGAGAGGAAACTTTTATACATTTCAGTCCATTTTGGACCATTTTGAAACTTTACTTCAATGGTCAAGAATGGACTGAAATGTCATCTAAAGTTTCCTCTCTATGAGGGGGTTATTTGTTTATTGTACTGATTAATACTGCAATATTGAGCAAATCAAAGGAATTATTACCTTGGGGCCAGTAAGGAAGATGCGAGTGTCAAGTTTATCGACAGGACCATACTTGTTGCGGAAGAAGAGAAAGTCTTCAGTTACCTGTGGAAGAAAAACAAAAGGTAATATATTTCTAAACACTTATAGTAATTTGTATATTTATATTTAATTTTATTGTGGTAATCTAATTTGATACAGGTTAGACTATTGAAAATTTAAATATCGGCTGCAATGCATTTTCCACACTACAGCAGCTATTTAAAAAGAAAATTGTGGAAAAGCACACACGTACAGTAATACCATTGCTGCCATCAAGTACAGTTGTGACAGGGCATCAGATAAACATGAGAGCTATCATTCCCTGTGTAATGAATCACTATGATAAAAATTCAGGGAGAATCTATATTTTCAGTAAACAACTGGCTGTTACTGCCAAGACAAAGTGATACAAAGTAGAAAATACATTCACCTGAATTCATTCACTCATCATCTGAGATGAACAAACATCACAATTACAATTATCTGCAACTGGAATTAAAATTCCTTCACCAAAAAATATAAATATAAGCAATAAAAATGATGACCTGGACTGATGAAGTAAGTGGAGAGAGATATGGAAGATGGAATTTAACATGGGCAAGTGTCATGTAATAAAAATAGGGGAAAATAAAAATAGGCCATACAAATAGATTATGTAATTAAACATTAAAAGCATCAAAGAGACAGACCTATGAGTCGTTGCCAACAAAAGATGGTCACTGGAGGATAACATTATTGAAATCTAGTACAAAAAAAATCCATGAAATTGCCAATTTCAAAACAGCCTTTATGGTATATGGATGGGAAATGCTTAAAACTTGTTTACAACATACATAAACCAAAACCAGAGTAGACAACAGTGGTATGGTATTCAAACGTTAAAAAAAATCTCCATCTTGACAGGCTAGAAAAATTCCAAGGATTAACTACAAAATGACACACAGCTAAAAGTATTAGAATTACAAATAAAGTCAGAGCATTAGACATGCTTCCAGCTTTTAATTTAATAAATTTAAAAGAATTAATAAGGAAGAAGCTTAACATCAATAAGTAAAATAACAGGCCCTAGTTATACACTAGAGAATTACGAACTAGATACTAGCAAGTTGTTTTTGAAGAAAGAATAATAATTATAATAAACAATGCATGCTCTTTTTAAGGGAGGTGCCTTAATGGTAGCAAAGGGGTCTTGATCCAAAGAACTGAATCTACCATACCTTTCCTTTTACTTAATCTAACTGCCTCCCATTTCCCAGTAGCTATATAACCCCTACAAATTTAGTGCTTTGTCCACAAATGTAAAAATCAAGTACAGCACTTCTCCCATGAATGTAAAGATACTGTAACAACATGCAAGTTTTAAGAGTTGGTAAGCACAACAAAAAAATTTTTAATTGATACACTGTCAGTGACATATCAAATCAAATCAAGTTCTCTATAAGGGTTACAATGTGGGGTTTACAGGATTTGGATATTGTGTGGTTTACCTGTTATAAAATACTAATTAGAGGGGGCCACTAGGACACCTAGCATGGCTAGGCATTTCGGGCAGACTTAGATTAATTCTTAACATTAAATCCTTACAGATTATGGTATTAAGGCTAGGTGACTACATTATAATTTGCGAGTTTAGCAATGTGAATGCCTTTGTTTTAGCACAATACAAAGTGTCTATATTGGAGTATCATAGGCAAACTTATGACTAGTTAAGATTCATTATTTTAAGATTAAGATTAGTATTTCTGTGTTTATAGTCAGTGGGTGAGTGAGTGTAATTGTGAACCACCAGGTGGTTATCATGTAGTTAGTTGTCGGGGTGTATCAGGGAGATAAGACGTTTTCTAACTGTAGTTTTGAAAGTGATGAGTGTGTCTGCAGTTCTAGAGTTTACAGGTATGGTGTTCCAGATTTTAGGTCCTTTGAAATACATTGAATTTTTGTAAAGGTTTAGTTGGACACGGGGAATGTCAGAGATGTTTGTGTCTGGTGTTATGCCTGCGGATCCTGTCACAACTATCAAGAAAGCGTTTTAGGTCAAGGTTAATATTGGAATTTAAGGTCCTGTAGATATAGATTGCACAGTAGTAAGTGTGGATGTTCTGAACAGGGAGTAAGTTTAGATCTATGAAGAGTGGGGGGGTGTGTTGCCAGGGATGGGATTTAGTGATTATTCTTACTGCGGCTTTTTGTTGGGTTATTATTGGCTTTAGGTGTGTTGCTGCAGTTGAACCCCAAGCACAGATAGCATAGGTGAGGTATGGACATATAAGTGAATGGTATAGTGTAAGAAGGGCAGTTTGCGGCACATAGTATCGTATCTTGGAGAGGATCCCCACCGTTTTGGATACTTTATAGGCACGGCTTACAAGCCAGTGTCAGTGATGTATTAATACGCCAAAATTTTAGCGGCTTCAAATCTACCAGGAGAAAGCTGTAGACCTACATGTGAGAAAATGGGTTTGCGTAGTCAGTGTGCGCAGTATAAAAAAAATCCTGCAGCACACAGTGTAAGAAAAAACTCGGACAGCAGTTTTGGTTTAAAATGCAGACTTTGAGGTGTATTTTCATATGGTATTTATAGTTGTATTCTCATTTTCTTGGTCTCATTTGATAGAATGGAAGATATGTTACAGAGAGAGAGATGTGACTAATGAACAGAGAAAATATTATTTTAGTACCAGGAATGTCTGCATTGTTTATTCTGGACCCTACAGTGGAACCTTGACTTACGAGTGTCCCAACGTACGAGTTTTTTGCTCTGAGTTACAAGCCAACATTTGAGTTACGAGTCAACTCCCCCCCCACTTCCCCCTCAACCCAAAACCTGGACACCTCTATGATTTCATGCTTTAATTCCATGGAAATTATCCTTTTTTCTTCTCAGCACTGTCCTTTACACTTACTTTCTTAGCACCCATGGTTAGAAAAGTGAAATTTGGCCATATGACTGTCAGAAACATAAGCAAAGCAGGAAAGAACTGCTCCCACAGCTAGGTAAACAGTGCACCGAGTTGGCTTCGTTCTGAAGCTCTCGTTGTTATAATAATGTATTATTATTATTAATTTATGGAACTGAAGCTCTATAGTTATTATTATAATTATTATTGATAATAATTTAGGGAACTGAAGCCCCTCACCAACATCGAGGTTCCTTGACGCTGGTGAAGGGCTTGTGATCTGGGAATTGGATATGTGCTCTAGTTCCCTCAATTAATAATAATAATAATAATAAAAATAATTATTATAATAATGATAGACCTTCAGTTCCCTAAATTATCAATCATAATTATAACTATTACAATTATGTACATATTATATACATAATACCTACATAATAATAGTTATGAATGCTGCCACTAGTTGGCGCAACCAATTTCAAAACATCCGGTAAGCAGTACACGTTTACATCGCTGTGGGAGCAGTTCTCTCCTGCTTTGCTTACATTTCTGACAGTCATTTGGCCAAATTTTGCTTTTCTAACCATGGGTCCTAAGAAAATAAGTGTAAAGGACAGTGCTGAGAAGAAAAAGACGATTTCCAAGGAATTAAAGCATGAAATCATAGATAAACATAAGCAAGGTGCACGAGTTGTGGATTTAGCCAGACAATACCAGCGAAGTACATCTAGTATATGTACAATACCAAAGCAGCAGGAGTCGATAATGGCTATAGCGCCAGCCAAGGGCATGAAAATGTCTAAGCTGTGGACCTCTGTCCACGAAAAGATGGAGAAGCTGCTGCTGATGTGGTTGAAGGAGAAGCAGCTCGCAGGAGACACCATGACTGAGGGTATCATCTGCGAGAAGGCACGAGGCAGTGAAAAGTTAAACAAAACAAATTGTATCAGTTATGTTCAGTGATTTAACAAAACAAATTGCATAAGTTATGTTCAGTGATTTAACAAAACCAATTGTATCAGTTATTTTTTTTTTTTTATTATCACACTGGCCGATTCCCACCAAGGCAGGGTGGCCCGAAAAAGAAAAACTTTCACCATCATTCGCTCCATCACCGTCTTGCCAGAAGGGTGCTTTACACTACAGTTTTTAAACTGCAACATTAACACCCCTCCTTCAGAGTGCAGGCACTGTACTTCCCATCTCCAGGACTCAAGTCCGGCCTGCCGGTTTCCCTGAATCCCTTCATAAATGTTACTTTGCTCACACTCCAACAGCACGTCAAGTATTAAAAACCATTTGTCTCCATTCACTCCTATCAAACACGCTCACGCATGCCTGCTGGAAGTCCAAGCCCCTCGCACACATAACCTCCTTTACCCCCTCCCTCCAACCCTTCCTAGGCCGACCCCTACCCCGCCTTCCTTCCACTACAGACTGATACACTCTTGAAGTCATTCTGTTTCGCTCCATTCTCTCTACATGTCCGAACCACCTCAACAACCCTTCCTCAGCCCTCTGGACAACAGTTTTGGTAATCCCGCACCTCCTCCTAACTTCCAAACTACGAATTCTCTGCATTATATTCACACCACACATTGCTCTCAGACATGACATCTCCACTGCCTCCAGCCTTCTCCTCGCTGCAACATTCATCACCCACGCTTCACACCCATATAAGAGCGTTGGTAAAACTATACTCTCATACATTCCCCTCTTTGCCTCCAAGGACAAAGTTCTTTGTCTCCACAGACTCCTAAGTGCAACACTCACTCTTTTTCCCTCATCAATTCTATGATTCACCTCATCTTTCATAGACCCATCCGCTGACACGTCCACTCCCAAATATCTGAATACGTTCACCTCCTCCATACTCTCTCCCTCCAATCTGATATTCAATCTTTCATCACCTAATCTTTTTGTTATCCTCATAACCTTACTCTTTCCTGTATTCACCTTTAATTTTCTTCTTTTGCACACCCTACCAAATTCATCCACCAATCTCCGCAGCTTCTCTTCAGAATCTCCCAAGAGCACAGTGTCATCAGCAAAGAGCAGCTGTGACAACTCCCACTTTGTGTGTGATTCTTTATCTTTTAACTCCACGCCTCTTGCCAAGACCCTCGCATTTACTTCTCTTACAACCCCATCTATAAATATATTAAACAACCACGGTGACATCACACATCCTTGTCTAAGACCTACTTTTACTGGGAAAAAATTTCCCTCTTTCCTACATACTCTAACTTGAGCCTCACTATCCTCGTAAAAACTCTTCACTGCTTTCAGTAACCTACCTCCTACACCATACACTTGCAACATCTGCCACATTGCCCCCCTATCCACCCTGTCATATGCCTTTTCCAAATCCATAAATGCCACAAAGACCTCTTTAGCCTTATCTAAATACTGTTCACTTATATGTTTCACTGTAAACACCTGGTCCACACACCCCCTACCTTTCCTAAAGCCTCCTTGTTCATCTGCTATCCTATTCTCCGTCTTACTCTTAATTCTTTCAATTATAACTCTACCATACACTTTACCAGGTACACTCAACAGACTTATCCCCCTATAATTTTTGCACTCTCTTTTATCCCCTTTGCCTTTATACAAAGGAACTATGCATGCTCTCTGCCAATCCCTAGGTACCTTACCCTCTTCCATACATTTATTAAATAATTGCACCAACCACTCCAAAACTATATCCCCACCTGCTTTTAACATTTCTATCTTTATCCCATCAATCCCAGCTGCCTTACCCCCTTTCATTTTACCTACTGCCTCACGAACTTCCCCCACACTCACAACTGGCTCTTCCTCACTCCTACAAGATGTTATTCCTCCTTGCCCTATACACGAAATCACAGCTTCCCTATCTTAATCAACATTTAACAATTCCTCAAAATATTCCCTCCATCTTCCCAATACCTCTAACTCTCCATTTAATAACTCTCTTCTCCTATTTTTAACTGACAAATCCATTTGTTCTCTAGGCTTTCTTAACTTGTTAATCTCACTCCAAAACTTTTTCTTATTTTCAACAAAATTTGTTGATAACATCTCACCCACTCTCTCATTTGCTCTCTTTTTACATTGCTTCACCACTCTCTTAACCTCTCTCTTTTTCTCCATATACTCTTCCCTCCTTGCATCACTTCTACTTTGTAAAAACTTCTCATATGCTAACTTTTTCTCCCTTACTACTCTCTTTACATCATCATTCCACCAATCACTCCTCTTCCCTCCTGCACCCACTTTCCTGTAACCACAAACTTCTGCTGAACACTCTAACACTACATTTTTAAAACTACCCCATACCTCTTCGACCCCATTGCCTATGCTCTCATTAGCCCATCTATCCTCCAATAGCTGTTTATCTTACCCTAACTGCCTCCTCTTTTAGTTTATAAACCTTCACCTCTCTCTTCCCTGATGCTTCTATTCTCCTTGTATCCCATCTACCTTTTACTCTCAGTGTAGCTACAACTAGAAAGTGATCTGATATATCTGTGGTCCCTCTATAAACATGTACATCCTGAAGTCTACTCAACAGTCTTTTATCTACCAATACATAATCCAACAAACTACTGTCATTTCGCCCTACATCATATCGTGTATACTTATTTATCCTCTTTTTCTTAAAATATGTATTACCTATAACTAAACCCCTTTCTATACAAAGTTCAATCAAAGGGCTCCCATTATCATTTACACCTGGCACCCCAAACTTACCTACCACACCCTCTCTAAAAGTTTCTCCTACTTTAGCATTCAGGTCCCCTACCACAATTACTCTCTCACTTGGTTCAAAGGCTCCTATACATTCACTTAACATCTCCCAAAATCTCTCTCTCTCCTCTGCATTCCTCTCTTCTCCAGGTGCATACACGCTTATTATGACCCACTTCTCGCATCCAACCTTTACTTTAATCCACATAATTCTTGAATTTACACATTCATATTCTCTTTTCTCCTTCCATAACTGATCATTTAACATTACTGAAACAAATTGTACGAGTTAAGTTCAGCGATGAAACAAAACGTTGTTGTTGGAGGTTTACAGGGGCACTATCTTCATACGCCGCACTGCGAATCTCCCACCCTCAACCTCCTCCACACTCAGCCGCTACCACCATCTCTGCTCCAAGTGTGTAAGTACATATACACTTTATATAAACAGTTTATTATTTCTTTACATTCTGTAGTGCATTATGATTTGTGTGTTTATATACAATATTTTCAGTGCTTTCCATAGAAAACTAGTGATCTACTGCAGTTAGCCTCAAAAATACTCAGTTTTCTCTTACAATAAGAGCATGAGAAGATACTATATAGTCAAAGTTAGACAGAAAATGGTGGACACATCTGCTGCTGCCTCTGCCACCATATTATGGCCTATTTTATTCATTCTAGAGTATATATCATGTTTCTGTGTTAATTATACTGTTTATTATGTCATATTAGATGAATTGTGAAACAAATAAGCAGTACAGTTGATAATAGTCATATTTAACTATTTTTTCGTCATCTCTCCAGAGTGCAGGAACGGATTAATGACTTTTCAATTAATTTAAACGAGGAAAATTAATTTGATATACAAGTATATGGAGTTACAAGCTAGCTCCTGGAATGTATTAAACTCTTAAGGCAAGGTTCCACTGTATTTTGAAATTGCCATCTTTTGAAATTTGTGTGAAATTGGCCAAATTGCCAATTTCTGACCACTTCATTGGGTAGCTGAAATTGGTAAATGGGTGGTTTCTTGTACTCAGTTGATAGAACAAATGAAGTTCAGTGAAATAACAGATTGGTCAACTGGAACAATGGAATTTGCCAAAAATAGGGCTCAAAGTGGATGAAATCGCTGATGCGCATATATTGCTGAGACCACTAAATTTGTGAGAGCATAATTCCATAAGTTTTCCATCAAATTTTGTACTTTTGGTGTCATTACCACCGGGAAAAGATTTGCTATCATTTCAAAAGATTTTTTTTTTTTTAAATTCTTCGACACAGAGAAAGTTTGTGAGCAGGGGTCTCAACAATGAAAGGGTTAAATATCACAAGCTTAGCTCTGTACATGTAGCTACATTACAGTCATGATGGAAGCACTGAACTAGTAGGGGTCATACAGCACCTGGGGAAAAGGGTGGATGGTAAGGAGGTCAGATTCAATCAAAAGAAGGGGAGCATAGGTCCAATGCCCTAGATCAAGAGCCCCTCACAGGCATCAAGGAACCTCCCTTAAGGAAGCTACTAATAGTAAAAATAATACTTTAATAAATGAAGTCTATGCCCACCTTAGGATACATAGCATAACTCAGAACATCATACTCAGTTATACGTGGGCCATGCTCTTCAGAGAGTTTAGATTTAATTGCAGCGAAGTCTAAAGGAGCCATCGTTGCTCCAGGACGTCCCTTTACTGTTGGCAAACCCTTCAGCATCTGCAGTGACAAAAATATAGTAACCATTATATAGATTATTTAATTTCTAGTTTATCCCTTGTTGTGATACGAGAAACTATTTGGTGGGTGGGACTGAGCCTAATTCTCTAAGTTTTTCTCATCTCTTATCTATTTTGATTCAATAGGCCTTTCCTTATTTTACAGTATATTTAAAGTTCATATTTCCCCCTAATTTTACTTTTCTTTGAAAGTCTTCCTCAATGTTTTGGTAAATTTTTTCATAGTTATTGTGTTATGCACTCATAAAACACAATATAATGCCACTATGCCTCTACTATATAATGGATGCATCTCTGATGAAGGATGGGAAGAAAGGTGAGAGGGATAGTATATAATATGATGTTGCTCCTCTCTCTCTCTCTCTCTCTCTCTCTCTCTCACAAAATTGGTCCCCATCTCTCCCACAGGGATGTGATACAGGAAGCAGAAAATTCAGATGCATCTGTGGGGACCTGTGGTGAAAGGCAATATAAATTACAGTATCTGGTTGTTGTACGAGAAAGCCATTGTTAATTGGGGGACAAAGGAGAGGGGAATGCCAGTCTGGAACAGTCCTAGGTTTCCTGGGCATCATTTGAAATTATGGTTATTAAGTGAAAGACCACTGATTCACTAATCATAAATAGTTATTGCATTAAAACAGTCAAGTGCAAAATGTGTCCAATATATTATTCTGTCTACTACAAGTCTCTCTGTGCACTGCACTTAGGGCCAGAGGCTCTGATGCATTACTATGCACTATTCCAAGAGAGAAATCACTGCACAGTGAGTAGGAAGTCATCAAGTCATTTTTGACAATACTTCAATAATTTAATTTTTTTAAAATGACTGTTTTTCTAATCTTTGTTTTCTTCAAAGATGTCACATCTGTGGATCTCTGGAATACTTATGTATAATAGCAAAAATTAAGACTAAGATCTGACACATTTTATATCTTTAATAAATCTTAAACAAGCAATACAGCAAACTCTTATTTACTATTATACATAACTGGAAACACAAGAAGCACTGACCTTTGTTCGAAGTGGTTCACTGAATCCTCCATAAGGCTCACCCAAGTATCCTTGGACAAATTCTATGACAGACTTGGGGAAGCTAAGATTCTCTGCCCCTGCTTCAACATCTGCAGCAGACAGTTTGTTCTGTACCATGAACTGAGCCAAGTCTCCTACTACTTTTGATGATGGTGTTACCTGTTCAAGTTATATAAAAAAAAAAAAAAAAAAAAAAAAAAAAAAAAAAAAAAAAAAAAAAAAAACACCATTATAATTCAGTATATAATCACCTTGAGAATGAACAGATTGAAGACCCCCCCCCCAAAAAAAAAGGCAATTATTTGATATATGGAATAGACATTTGTGTTTTATTTTGCTTCTAACAAGCCCTTCAAGATGCAACAAAGTGATGGCAATTGAAAGGTTAAAAAAAAAAAAAATCAAATATGAACTAAATGTACAGCAGATAGATATTCCAATACTAAAAAAAAAAAAATTAAAAACCTAACAAAAATTATACGAAGGCCAACTTTGCTTGAGGACCAGCTATGTATGTATATATGCACTCGCTCATACCACATTATCTCTTGGCCCAAAACTACTACAGTACTCAAGTGATTCAGTAATTTATTTCATGGTATAATAATAATAATAATAATAATAATGCAATTGTATACAGTAAATAAGATTGTGAAGTACAGTATATCATTTAATTTAGATTAAGAGTCGAAAAGTAAAAGTCAAGTCATTACTTCACCTTGATCAAATCTCCAAGAAGAAGATTTGCTTCTCTATATGCTTTCTTCACAGCCTCAAACTGATCACCCAATCCGAGGGAGAATGCCTGAAAAGCACAGTTCATGTACTGTGTGATGAACACAAACCAAGAGGATTAAATGGAAAGATTCAGCCATGTATTTTTCATTTTTCAACACTACGGCCATCTCCAACTGAGGTAGAGTGACTTGACAAAGAAAACACACTTGCTCATTCAATCACTATCATGCCAAAAGGGCACCAACATCAGTTCAGATGATTCTCTAAATCACAACATCCCCACCTTACCTTCAGTGTGCAGGAAATACTTCCCACTTCCAAGACTCAAATCTCGCTAACCAGTTCCCTGAAATCCTTCACAAATGTTACCTTTTTCACACTCCAACAGCATGTTAAATCATAAAAACCACTTGCCTACACTCATTATCTAAAACACTCAGGATGAATAGCAATTGAAACATTTTCTCCAACATTTGTTCAAATATCAGTCATATACATTAAAAAATACTAAGGTAACAAAGTTAATTCTAGCCTGCTAGTTTTAAGACAGGCCTGCCATATTTTTTATTCCCATTCATTGCATGAGAAGAGAAATTCAGCATGCATGGAGTATTTTAAGACATAAGAAATTTTTTTTTTTAGCTGCAGCAACATGAGGAGTATAAAATGAAAGTCATAGGTCTGGGAAATATAGCAAGATGTAGGATTTCCAAAGTTTACTAATAATGTAAATTGAAATACAGAAGACATTTTCTCAAACTTTTTTTTTTTTTTCAACATTTTCACCGTCATTCACACAATTACTGTTTTTGCAGAGGTGCTCAGATACGACAGGTCAGATGTCACTCCAAACAGCCAACATCCCAAACCCCTCCTTTAAAGTGCAGTCATTGTATTTCCCACACTTAGTTCAGCTAAATTCTTACTAGTTTTAGGAAATTTTAAATTACTTTACCTGGAACTGGAGATTGGTATACTGGCCTCCTGGTATTTCATTCTGATAAACATCTGCATTACCAGACTTCATGGTTACTGCACATTCAAATGGAGCATAAAGTGTACGAGTTTGTTCCCAGAAGGCAGAGTACTGACTGACATCATTCAAATTCATCCCTGTGTCTAGTTCATGTCCCATTAAACTGGCAACAACAGCACCCATGGAGGGCTGAGAAGTCATGCCCGACATAGAATCAACAGCAACATCAACAGCATCAGCACCAGCATAGGCACATTCCAACATAGAAGCAACACCTGTAAAAATATGACAATTATCCACAAGTTGCCTACAAGCCATATTACTGCTATGACTTGTTTCAATTGTAATGTTCAAGGCACTTTCTTACTGTGAGGAAGAGAAGTTACAAATTAAAAAAAAAAAAAAAAGTTAAATAAGATTATATTGCATTAACTTCCTCAAATTCTAAATATTAGCCATCATGTGTTAGCTCCTTATCCAGTATATCTTACCAGCACCAGATGTGTCATGAGTGTGAACATGAATGGGTAGGTCTGGATAACGCTCTCGCAGGCGAGATATGAGCAGTTTTGCTGCTCGTGGCTTTAACAGTCCAGCCATGTCCTATGCATTCAAAAATGTATATAAAAAATACATACATATACTTCCAATGAAAGAATTAAAAAATATTTTTACCATACAATTTCAAAGTCAAACAAAAGCCAATATAGGGTAATACAGTCAATGTTATCATACCTTGATACAAAGAACATGTATCCCTGCTTTAACCAACTCATCGGCTAGCTTCATATAATAATCCAAGGTGTACTTTTTCTTGCTGGGGTCAGAGATGTCACCAGAATATGAAATTGCTGCTTCAACAACACCACCTGTAATAGAGCTTTAATATAGACTTTTTGGAAAACTAGGCTAACAGAAAGGTGAAACTACATTCATAAATCCTTGGCTTAAAAAAAAAAAAAAAAAAAACATAACATCCAATATTGCTTGCTTTCCATTTTTTTCATTTTGACAATTTAGTTTTATCATACTCATATGATAAAGAGCATGACTAAGCACAATATCCCACCTCAGTAGCTGGTGCTTCTCAAGAAAGAATATGATAGCTTAATTCCATCCACAATCAAGTGTGAAAAGCCTCAAGTTAAGCAGGATTCTATAGTATACAATGAAAATTATTGAACTATTTACTATTCTGGTCATTTAAACAGTGCTACCATATTCAAGCTAAAGTAAGTGGCACTATGAAAGGCATCTCAAGTGTCAAAAGGACACTGACTGCATAAACTTGGGTATTATACAGTATATAGAAGCTTACCTGCATTACCAACAGCATCTATTCCAAGCACAAGATTTGGTAGATAATTGAGAGAATCAAATACTCTGAAGATATCCATTCCTGCCTTTACTGATAGCTCACAGAACCTGCAAATAAAATTGGTCTGTTAAATATTATAATATATAAAATTAAAGGGAACCTTTCATAATTAAAGACAAAAATATAACATACTGTTTTCTAGCATTTAAATTTATTTAAGCCTTACAAGTAGCAGCTTTGCTAAATTTACTAAATTTCTTTTTGGGCAACCCTGCCTTGGTGGGATACGGCCGGTTTGTTGGAAAAAAACAAGCAGCTGCTACAATGATGAAAACTTAAACCTATTTTAATTAAAATGCTTTTAAAGTTAAAAAATCAAAGTATTAAGAGTAATAAATACATATATTAAAATGAACCTACTTGTACACAGCATTATCAGGATAGCTTGTGTATCCAACACCATTGGCACCTCTGAGGAGCATTTGGAAAGGAATATTAGGGATAAGCTTCCGCATAGATTCCAATCGTTCCCAAGGGCATTCGTGCAAGAACCTAAGAGCTACATCAAAAGTGGCACCTCCCCAATTTTCTAGTGAATAGAGTGTGTTGAAGTTATGTGACACAAATGGAGAGATCTGAAAAATAAAAATGTGCAGTAATATACAGCATAAAAATGAAATCACTGAAGTAAACAAGTACAAAAATTTTATAACAGTATTGCACTAAAATTGTTTTAACACGTCGGCCATTTCCCACTGAGGCAGGGTGACCCAAAAAGAAAAAACTTTCATCATCAATCAATACTTTCACCATCACTCATACATAATCACTGTCTTTGCAGAGGCGCTCAATATATGACAGTCAATATCCCAAACACCACCTTGAAAGTGCAGGCATTGTACTTCCCATTTCCAGGACTCAAGTCCGGCTAACCGGTTTCCCTGAATCCCTTCACAAAATATTACCCTGCTCACACTCCAACAGCTCGTCGTGTCCCAAAAACCATTCACTTTCGTTCACCCCTATCTAACACGCTCTCATATGCTTACAGGAAGTCAAAGCCCCTCACCCACAAAACCTCCTCTACCCCCTCCCTCCAAACTTTTCGGGGACAACTTCTACCCCGCCTTCCTTCCCCAACAGATTTATACACTCTCCAAATTGAACTTGAAATGTTTATTTCTCTGTAAAGATTACAATGGGTAGTTTACATATTATAAAACAATTACAAAGAAGGCCACTAGCATGCCTAGCAAGCCTAGGCATTTTGGGCAGACTAATAATGATTCTTATTCTACATTACAAATGATTAAATCATTCTACTTTGTTCCAGTCTCTCTAAATGATAAAACCACCTCAACAGTCCCTCTTCAGCCCTCTGAATAATACTTTTAGTAACTCCACACCACCTCCTAATTTCCACACTATGAATTCTCTGCATAATATTTACGCCACACATTGCCCTTAGACACGATATCTGCACTGCCTCCAGCCACCTCCTCCCTGCAGCATTTACAACCCATGCCTCACACCCATATAAAAGTGTTGGTACCACTATACTCTCGTATATTCCCCTCTTTCCCTCCATAGATAACGTCTTTTGTCTCCACAGATACCTCAATGCAAACTGTACCAACATTCTCTGCATAATAAAAAACACATTATACCATTATGAACAACAGACATTCCTTGACAGCATAATTCCTACTCTTACTCCATTTTATTTATTTAAAAAACTAAGCATGCTCTACTAAGTCATAGATACCTTTGCATTTTTCATACCCAAGACAAAAGCACCAACCAGTCTCATACCTTGCTCCCATCTAATGTCAGCATCTTCTCTAAATCCTATCTGTCCCCTCACTGCTTTTCCTCATAGCATTTTTTTTTTTTCATTCCTGCTATATACATGAAATCTTCACCTCAGGTAAATCTGTACATTTAACAATTTCTCAAAATATTTTGTATATACCACCACCTTATCCAATATCTTATGAATTGTTAAGTCTATTTGCATCCTAAGTTTTCACCAAAATTGTTCCTTATTCTCAGCAAAATCTGTTGATAATTTACACTTTTTAATTTGTTATTTAGCAAATTTTCACTATGTTTTTTAAATGTGGTGAAAGTTTGCTAAATAACATTTTTACATGTTACAATGGTTTTCATATGCGATCTTTCTCCATTACTATCCTCTTTTACCTCCTTTCACTAACATTTCCTTTTGCATTCAACCTCCAGTAACCACAAACTGCTGAATGCACTTAAACTTTTAACACTACTCCATAATCTACATCAGAATAATTTTATACACATTGTCAACCAACTGTACAGAATTAAGTAAAATTTATAACTCAGTAAATTTCAAATACATCTTCTTGCAGATGCACCCCATGAATCTTTATACTAAAACTTCATTAATTTATAAATGTTTTTCACAATGGCCTCTACCATTCTGAGAAAAAAAAAAAAAAAGGTGCACCACCAATTTCAGTACCTCATACACTCGCAGCTTTGATATATCTACACAATGGCATTTCCTGGAACTTATAAAAATTATACATGTAATTGGCCACATGATAAAGCAATTATAATACAGTAAAGTTTCTACCTTTAGGAGGTCATGAGTACGGACTCGTGTAGCAAGGAGGGACTGATGGGCATCCCTGAATGTAGTGTCCATTAGCAGGAGTCCTTTGTGGTTTCTCACAGCTTTAGCAAAGCCCTCTGGTCCCTCAGCAACAAGGACATCCTTAAAACCCCTTGGAGGAACTGTACCTAAGAGAAACTAGGCTTAGTATCACAGTCAATGACAGTTAGATGAGCAATGAATCTATAACTTGCATCTGGGTGATCATTTATATAAAAGATTTAACTAACCATTTGACTCCTCCAAGCATTGTACATGATATATACTCTACCAACTACTTCATGTACCTCATGATAGCAGTATATTATGTCACACACATCTATGAAAACTTTCTGCTGAATATTCATCTGGTCTTCATTCTCATGTACATCTTCTTCACCCATAAATTGTATCATACAGTGGAACCTCGACTTATAAGTTTAAACCGTTCCATGACCTAGCTCGTAACTCAATTTGCTCGTATATCAAATCAATTTTCCCCATTTAAATTAAATGAAATACCATTAATCCATTCCAGCGGAATTCTTGCTCTCTGGAGGCAGGACAAAATACTTCTATATGACACTAATATCAACTCTACGGCTTATTTATCTATCAATTCATCTAATATGACATAATAAACAATATAATTAACACAGAAACATGATATATATGCTAGAATGAATAAAATAGGCCATAACATGTTGAGTCACTTAGCCATAATACCAACTTACCTCATAATTTGTAATATTTTAAAGTTAAGAATTAATCTAAGTCTGCCCGAAATGCCTAGCCATGCTAGGTGTGCTAGTGGCCCCCTCTGTAATTAGTATTTTACTACATGTAAACCACACAATAACCAAATTCTGTAAACTCAGCATTGTAATCCTTATAGAGAATAAACTTTGAATTTGAGTAGTCGTGGCGGCGGCAGAGTCCATTCCCTCTCCTGCTCTGACTATAGTATCTTCCCATGCTCTTATTATAAGAGAAAACCGAGCGTTTATGAGGCTAACTGTACTAGATCATAAGGAAAACACTGAAACAATGTATTTATAAATAAGAAATATTGTATTGAAACATAAAACATAATAGAGAATGTAAAGAAATAAACTGTTTATATAAAGTGTACTTACACGCTTGGAGCAGAGATGGTGGCGGAGGTTCAGGGTGGGAGATAGGCAGTGTGGTATATGATGTCAGTGGCCCTATAAACCTCCAACAACATTGGAGGAGTTAGTTTCATTTCGTTCTTCTATTGCTTAACCACTTAACTTACTTGCTGCACTCTATCTCTTAGAAATTATTGTAACGCCCATGGCTGGCGCTATAGCCTTTATCAACTCCTGCTGCTTTAGTATCGTACATACTGCAGATGTAATACGCTGGTAATGCCTGGCTAAGTCTACAACTGCATACCTTGCTTTTGTTTATCCATGATTTCATGCTTTAATTCCATAGAAATCATCCTCTTTTTCTTCTCAGCACTGTCCTTTACACTTACTTTCTTAGGATCCATAGTTAGAAAAAAGAAATTTGGCCAAATGTATAAAAAATGCAAGCAAGCACAAGAGAATTCCTTCCACAATGAGGTCAGTCATGTCAGTTATTCATGTCCACTGTTCAGATACAGGTTTTGCTTTTTCCGTGTACCACAAGCCTATGCACAGTGGCATGTACATTCACTACTTTTCTTATGCTTTCTCTGTCAAGAAAGGTGTTCTCATCTCCCTCTTTTTCCATGCTCTCTGCATTTGTGATCCTCAGTTCCTGGAATCAGAAATTTGCACTCTTCAAAATCCATTTTCCCGTCTTGGCTACCCTTCCCTTTTCATAGACTCTGCCTTCTCACATGCTAAACAGACTTTTATCTCTCCCAAACTCTCTACTCCTGGGAACTCTCCTGTCCTCTGCCTTCCCTATATTTCCAGTCTTTCTAATCTCAACAACTCTCTCCATTCCTTAGACATCAAACTTACTTTTTGCCAGGCTAGCACTCTTCACACCAATCTGGTTCATACCTCTCCTCCCTCTACAGATTTTCCTGGTGTCTACTCTTATTTCTTGCTCCTCTTGTCCTCTTCAGTACTTTGGTGAAACTGGCCATTCTCTTTCTGAGACTTGGGGAGCACAAAAGTAGTGTTAGGTTTGCTAACACCAACAATGCTCTTTTCTGCCATGTCAGAGATCACAGTCATCCTATTGACTGGTCTTCTGCCAAAACTGTCTACCCTACGTCTAACTTTCACAGTCGCCATCTGGTTGAATCCTCCCTTATACACAACTTTCCTCGTATGAATCTTAGTCCTGGCTTTGTCTCTGTAGATGCTTTCCTTTCCCATTACATTGTAAAATGCTCCAAACTTCAGAGCACTTGATTCTTTTTTCCCCCTTCTCCTTTCCTCTTTCTCCTATTATTTTTCCACCTCTATTTTCTTGTTCCTACCCTTTGTGGGCCCCTAGCTCCCTTGCAGTGCTCCTCTTTCTTAGTCTTTGACTCCACCACTACTACTACCTTTACCACTACTTCTCTTCTTCCTTTCCTACTACCTCTCCTGTTCTGTCCCTATCTGCTGGCTTATATATACTCCCTCCTCTCCTTTTTGTCAGTGTGACTTTATAAATGGTCCAAGTCAAATCGAAACGTCATCGTAAGCTCCTCTCTCCTATGTGCAGATTATTTATGTAGTATTCTATAACTATTATATTTAAGTCTGCCTGAAATGCACCGCATAACTATGGGCTATCCCATGTATGTTAGTACAATATAAAATGTAATCTTATGTAATAATATATAAAATAAACTTTACAGTGGACCCTCAGTTAACAACGTCATTGGATAATGACACGTTTTTGCATCAAAATATTGGCTCAGTTAACGACAAAGAACTCGGTTAAAGTCATTCGTTCTGAATGTGTCCGTGTGGCCTGAGCGGCCCAGCCACTCCATGTAAAGCCAGTGTGCTGTTGTTTACAAGCCAGTGAGGACAATTCCACACATACATGCGATACATTTTGTAATATTCCATTTTTTTTATTGCTTGTAACTGCTAAATAAGCCACCATGGGTCCAAAGAAAGCTTCTAGTGCTAGCCCTGTGGTAAAGAGGGTGAGAAATACTATTGAATTGAAGAAAGATCATCGCAAAATACGAAAGTGGAATGCGTGTCTCCGAGCTGGCCAGGTTGTATAACAAACCCCATACAACCATCACTACTATCTTCGCCAACAAAAAGGCAATCAAGGAAGCTGTTGTTGCAAAAGGTGCAAATGTGCTTACAAAACAGATCGCAAATACTCAAAGATGTGGAGAGACTGTAGTTGGTATGGATCAACAAGAAACAATTATCAGGAGATAGTGTTTCACAGTCAATTATATGTGAAAAAGCAAGGCAGTTGCATGACGATCTCATTAAGAAAAATGTCTGGAACTAGTTCTCATACTGATGAATTTAAGGCCAGCAAAGGTTGGTTTGAGAAATTTAAGAATCATAGTGGCATACAGTGTGATAAGGCATGGTGAGGCTGCCAGTTCTGACAAAAAAGTGGCTGAAAAATGTGTGCAGGACTTTAAGGGGTACACAGAGACTGAACAATTAAAACCCCAACAAGTGTTCAATTGTGATGAAATAGGCCTGTTTTGGAAGAAAATGCCAAACAAGACCTACATTATTCAGGAGGAAAAGGCACTCCCAGGACACAAGCCTATGAAAGACAGGCTAACTCTCATGTTTTGTAGTAATGCTAGTGGGGATTGCAAAGTGAAGCCTTTACTCGTGTATCACTCAAACTCAGGAATTTCCTTCAGAGGGGGAAGAGAGATGGAGGAAGTTGCCTTTTTCAAAGATTAACCCTTTGACTGTTTTCGACGTATAAATACGTCTTACGAGCCAATGTTTCTGACGTATATATACTCAATAATTCTAGCGGCTTCAAATCAAGCGGGAGAAAGCTGGTAGGCCCACATGTGAGAGAATGGGTCTGTGTGGTCAGTGTGCACCACAAAAAAAATCCTGCAGCACACATTGCGTAATGAGAAAAAAAACTGAAAAAAAAAAAACTGATCGTTTTTTTTTGGAATAAAACGCCGAATTTGAGGTGTATTTTCGTATAGTATTTATCGTTGTATTCGCGTTTTCATGGTCTTAGGTGATAAAATGGAAAACATATTACAGAAATAGAGGTGATTTTCATTACTTTGACGATGAAAACGACCTTGAAACTGAGCTCAAAGTAGCGGAAATGTTCGATTTTTACCAATGTTCAGGAGTAAATAAATCACACCACACGTCCAATACACGTCAACTCTGGGGAGTCTAATATTCTTTCACTAGTGCACTGATATTATTTATACCATTTTTGCAATAATGCAGTAGTCTGCATAACAGTAAATTTTATATTTTTTTGTATGAATAAAAAATCAAAATAGAAAGCAATAATAATATAAGAGGGGCCTAGAGATGTGACTAATGAACAGAGCATATGTTATTTTAGTGCCACGAATGTCTACCTTGTTTATTCTGGACCCTATTTTGAAATTGGCATCTTTTTTAGTTTGTGTGAAATTGGCCAAATTACCAATTTCTGACGACCATATTGGGTAGTCCAAATTAGTAAATGGGAGGTTTCTTGTACTCAGCTGATAGATAAAATGGAGTTCTAAAGAAATATCTATGAGTTTGGTCAACTGAAACAAAGGAATTGGCTGAAAATAGGGCTCAAAGTCGGCGAAATCGCCGATACGCATATGTCGCCGAGACCGCTAACTTCGCAGGAGCATAATTCCATGAGTTTTCGACCAAATTTCGAACTTTTGGTGTCATTACCAACGGGAAAAGATTCTCTATCATTTCATAAGAAAAAATAATTTTTTTTTTTTTCAAAAATTGAGCAACATAGAATGACAGTTTCAGAAAGGGGCCTGAAACAGTCAAAGGGTTAAGGACATTTGTGCAAAGTGGACTGTAGTGCAAATTTTTATGGATAAACATCACCCTGACACAGCTGTTGCAGGCCGTGCTGGCAACATCTACAATGACAATGCTATATCCCATTTTAGGGAAATCTTAAAGACACCAGAAACAGAGCTCTCTGGACAAATTTTTGGTGCGACAAGGGTCTAGTGACAAGTTGGTCCTAGTGGCATTAAAAAACAAAGAAGGGAGATAACCCCGGAAAAGGAGTTGGTACCTAAAGTCCTTATGGAAGGGGATTTCCCTTCCAAACAATTGTAAACTCCTCCATCCTCTGCCCTCCTCCCTGCCCTCCTCCCATCTCATCACTCATCAAATATGTCTTCAATAAAGGTAAGTGTCATTTTATTAATTATGTATTTATTCTGCATGTCTCATTGTTTTCTGTATAGGGAAACGTACATTTCATGTAAAAAAAATTATTTTGTTTGATACTTTTGGGTGTCTGCAATGGATTAATTGGATTTCCATCATTTCTCATGGGAAAAATTAATTCGGGTAACGACAAAATCGGTTAAAGATAAGCTCTCTGGACGGAAAAATGTCGTTAACTGAGGGTGCATTGTACTTACAAATGTTAAGATGCACTTTATCACTGTAGCAGCTAATTTTCACAAGGTGACAAAATTCATCTCATGGTTGATAATGTTTACCTCAATTTCATTCAAAAAGCCTAATGCAGTGTTAGTAAACCTACAACCATGACCAGAGAAAGTAGAAGGGGTTGTACTTTAGAGCACATTTGTCACTCAGATAGGGAGAAATACCTATAGAGTACTGAAAAATGGATTTACAATTGACAGGGTAAACTCTTTTTACTCACTGCTTTTATGTTCACAGTCATCTAATTGCACAGTAACTGACTAGTTACACTGGATCAGCTAGGCAAATTGGCTTAAATATATTTTATTAGCATGAGAATTAATTAAGCTTGCCTAATTATAATGTACAACCGTGTTGCTCTACAATACAATGAAATAACAGCTCAAACGAGGCTCGCATGGATTAATTTCTTTAATGCGTGAACACAAACAAGATGTGTAAATGTCGAGCACGTTTTTAATGCTGATTTCCATAGTAGAAGGAAATCAACTACTTTTTAGGACATAAGGGTACAACAGCAATGTCAAAAAAAAAATTGGATTTGCACTAGTCAGTCCTGAAAGATCTTGCTACTATGCATTAGCATAATTTTTTTTTTTTTAACAAGTCGGCCATCTCCCACCGAGGCAGGGTGACCCAAAAGAGAAAAAATCCCCAAAAAGAAAATACTTTCATCATCATTCAACACTATCACCACACTCACACATTATCACTGTTTTTGCAGAGGTGCTCAGAATACAACAGTTTAGAAGCATACACATATAAAGATACACAACATATCCCTCCAAACTGCCAATATCCCAAAACCCTCCTTTAAAGTGCAGGCATTGTACTTCCCATTTCCAGGACTCAAGTCCGACTACATGAAAATAACCAGTTTCCCTGAATCCCCTCACTAAATATTACCCTGCTCACACTCCAACAGATCATCAGGTCCCAAGTACCATTCGTCTCCATTCACTCCAATCTAACACGCTCATGCACGCTTGCTAGAAGTCCAAGCCCCTCGCCCACAAAACCTCCTTTACCCCCTCTATCCAACTCTTTCGAGGACGACCCCTACCCCGCCTTCCTTCCCCTATAGATTTATATGCTTTCCATGTCATTCTACTTTGATCCATTCTCTCTAAATGACCAAACCACCTCAACAACCCCTCTTCTGCCCTCTTACTAATACTTTTACTAACTCCACACCTTTTCCTAATTTCCACACTCCGAATTTTCTGCATAATATTTACACCACACACTGCCCTTAGACAGGACATCTCCACTGCCTCCAACCGTCTCCTCGCTGCTGCATTTACCACCCAAGCTTCATACCCATATAAGAGTGTTGGTACTACTATACTTTCATACATTCCCTTCTTTGCCTTCATAGATAACGTTTTTTGACTCCACATATACCTCAATGCACCACTCACCTTTTTTCTGTTGTTTACGCATCCTATTTTATTCACAAATGTGTGAAATTTGAAGTGACTTGCTTCAAATGCAGCACGAATTAAAATTTACCCTGAATCTCACATGGGGAATAGAAAGTATAAATAATGTGACAAAAAAGAAATTCTTAGAAGATTAACAAGCTGAGTAACTGCAAACTGATGGAAAAAAAAGAAAGAAAAAGTACCCTGTAACAGAAATGTCAGAAAATGAAAATAAGTCGAAGAACACAGATTGTTAATTCAACTCAAAAAATTTATATAACTTGATATGAACTAAGGCAACTAGGTTTAGAATATAAATGGTAACTTTAAGAGATTTGAGAAAGTCCAGTATTAAAGTTAGAATAAAAAATGGTTGATATTAGAACACAAGAGTTTTATAACTGATTTGGGAAGAGATAAAAAGGTTATCAAAACACCAAGACAGCATGGAGTATCATCTGGGATGCAGGGACCTAATGTGTAGCATAAGCAAGCAAGAACATTGCTACGTACTTTGAATTTTTTGCTCTTACACTGTATGTCACTAGACTTAGGTTATATTATATATAATACAGCAATTGGCAATCTTTAAAATTTCTTTTTAAATGGAGTGGCACTATATAATTTTTAAACTTTTCCTAGCAAGCTTCCCATTTTTTTTTTTTTTTCAACAAGTCGGCTGTCTCCCACCGAGGCAGGGTGACCCAAAAAAAAGAAAGAAAATACTTTCATCATCATTCAACACTTTCACCACACTCACACATTATCACTGTTTTTGCAGAGGTGCTCGGAATACAACAGTTTAGAAGCACACACATATAAAGATACACAACATATCCCTCCAAACTGCCAATATCCCAAACCCCTCCTTTAAAGTGCAGGCATTGTACTTCCCATTTCCAGGACTCAAGTCCGACTATATGAAAACAACTGGTTTCCCCTGAATCCCTTCACTAAATATTACCCTGCTCACACTCCAACAGATCGTCAGGTCCCAAGTACCATTCGTCTCCATTCACTCCTAACACGCTCACGCACGCTTGCTGGAAGTCCAAGCCCCTTGCCCACAAAACCTCCTTTACCCCCTCTCTCCAACCCTTTCGAGGACGACCCCTACCCCGCCTTCCTTCCCCTATAGATTTATATGCTTTCCATGTCATTCTACTTTGATCCATTCTCTCTAAATGACCAAACCACCTCAACAACCCCTCTTCTGCCCTCTGACTAATGCTTTTATTAACTCCACACCTTTTCCTAATTTCCACACTCCGAATTTTCTGCATAATATTTACACCACACATTGCCCTTAAACAGGACATCTTCACTGCCTCCAACAGTCTCCTCGCTGCTGCATTTACCACACAAGCTTCACACCCATATAAGAGTGTTGGTACTACTATACTTTCATACATTCCCTTCTTTGCCTCCATAGATAACGTTTTTTGACTCCACATACCTCAACGCACCACTCACCTTTTTTCCCTCATCAATTCTATGATTAACCTCATCCTTCATAAATCCATCCGCCGACACGTCAACTCCCAAGTATCTGAAAACATTCACTTCTTCCATACTCCTCCTCCCCAATTTGATATCCAATTTTTCTTTATCTAAATCATTTGACACCCTCATCACCTTACTCTTTTCTATGTTCACTTTCAACTTTCTACCTTTACACACATTCCCAAACTCATCCACTAACCTTTGCAATTTTTCTTTAGAATCTCCCATAAGCACAGTATCATCAGCAAAAAGTAACTGTGTCAATTCCCATTTTGAATTTCATTCCCCAAAATTTAATCCCACCCCTCTCCCGAACACCCTAGCATTTACTTCCTTTACAACCCCATCTATAAATATATTAAACAACCATGGTGACATTACACATCCCTGTCTAAGACCTACTTTTACCGGGAAGTAGTCTCCCTCTCTTCTACACACCCTAACCTGAGCCTCACTATCCTCATAAAAGCTCTTTACAGCATTTAATAACTTACCACCTATTCCATATACTTGCAACATCTGCCACATTGCTCCTCTATCCACTCTATCGTATGCCTTTTTTAAATCCATAAATGCAATAAAAACTTCCCTACCTTTATCTAAATACTGTTCACATATATGCTTCAATGTAAACACTTGATCTACACATCCCCTACCCACTCTGAAACCTCCTTGCTCATCCGCAATCCTACATTCTGTCTTACCTCTAATTCTTTCAATTATAACCCTACCGTACACTTTTCCCTGGTATACTCAGTAAACTTATTCCTCTATAATTTTTACAGTCTCTTTTGTCCCCTTTCCCTTTATATAAAGGGACTATACATGCTGTCTGCCAATCCCTAAGTACCTTCCCCTCTTTCATACATTTATTAAACAAAAGTACCAACCACTCCAACACTATCCCCCCCTGCTTTTAACATTTCTGTCATGATCCCATCAGTTTCAGCTGCTTTACCCCCTTTCATTTTACGTAATGCCTCACTTACCTCCCCCACACTTACATTCTGCTCTTCTTCACTCCTAAAAGATGGTATACCTCCCTGACCAGTGCATGAAATTACTGCCTCTGTTTCTTCCTTAACATTTAAAAGTTCCTCAAAATATTCTCGCCATCTACCTAATACCTCCATCTCCCCATCTACTAACTCCCCTACTCTGTTTTTAACTGACAAATCCATACTTTCCCTAGGCTTTCTTAACTTGTTTAACTCACTCCAAAATTTTTTCTTATTTTCATTAAAATTTCTTGACAGTGCCTCTCCCACTCTATCGATAATCTGCTCTCCTTTTGCACTCTCTCACCACTCTCTTTACCTTTCTTTTACTCTCCATATACTCTGCTCTTCTTATAATGCTTCTGCTTTGTAAAAACCTCTCATAAGCTACCTTTTTCTCTTTTATCACACCCTTTACTTCATCATTCCACCAATCACTCCTCTTTCCTCCTGCCCCCACCGTCCTATAACCACAAACTTCTGCCCCACATTCTAATACTGCATTTTTAAAACTATTCCAACCCTCTTCAACCCCCCCACTACTCATCTTTGCACTAGCCCACCTTTCTGCCATTGTGTGTAGATAATTTATTTGTATGAAGTTCCTACTTGCTTTCAGTCAAACATAAATATCTAAGTGTTCCTTCCTTTTGTCACACCAGTGTTTCATTTCAGTGTTCCAGGATGTGTTTTAGGTTTGTGTTAATGTTTGTATTGAAGGGCCTACAAATTTATAGTACGAAGGAAATACATTAATTGCTTATTAATTTGTAGTAATGGGGATTGTGGTATTTAGAACTAGCCTGCAAGGCCCTTCTTAAGGCAACCCTTTGTTGTATTACGATTGGTTTTTGGATAGTTTGTTGATCCTCAAGTACATATACTGACATGTAGTAGAGTAAGTTTGGAGCAAATAGCAGCACATCTTTAAAATAATGAATATAAAAAACTGTTGCATGTTCATATTTAAATTTAGTTCAGGATCTATACAAGAGACCAGAATTGACCTTCCTCTATTCCAAGTAAAATATGATTTATCTGGATATTACTGTGGTTTCTAAGTTCTGTTTCCAAATATTTCACTAGTTGTCTGTCATTAAAATGAATACTTTTTCAATTAATCATTTATGGTATTACTTAGGATAATAGTGTTGGTTCAAAGTGACTTAATGTAGTTATCTTCAAACAACACCAGTCTGAGTTGCTGATATAGGTGAAGAATGGTAGATGGCTCAGGATGCTGCATGGTGGTACACCAATATTTACAAGTTAAGGCAATACTGCCCCTTTTTTGGAGAAGTTAGTATCCATCACATAGGCAAGATTTTATTAAAAATGCCAGACGTCTGATAGTCAAAAAGAACGTAACGATGAGCAGTGACGAGTGTTTTCTTGTGGATCAATAAACTGTTATAGTGGATAATATTTTCAAGCATTATGAAAATTATACCAAGCATATTATGCTGTCTTTCTCTTCCTTTTCACCTGAAATTGCAACAGCATGGATTAATCCATATTATTTAATTGGTTATGAGCACATTTAATGTGTACCACCATGTTAAATATTTTTTTTTATAGTACTGGAATGTTAGATATTTGTCTGTAGCCATTTGTTAGAGGGATCCTCACTTATGGGAGAGTAGTTTAGCTCTGGCTCATTTGATCATCAGAATATTCTGAGTTCACGATTTATCATCAAGTATCTTTATGCCTGGTGACAGCACATGTACAGCTTTCTTCAGAGGTACTTCAAATAACTTTAAAACAAACTCTCACAGGAGATTGGACACTGCAATTTGGCTCCTGTAATTACTACCAAAACTGTTGTCCAGAGGGCTGAGGAAGGGTTGTTGAGGTGGTTCGGACATGTGGAGAGAATGGAGCGAAACAGAATAACTTCAAGAGTGTATCAGTCTGTAGTGGAAGGAAGGCGGGGTAGGGGTCGGCCTAGGAAAGGTTGGGAGGGAGGGGGTAAAGGAGGTTTTGTGTGCAAGGGGCTTGGACTTCCAGCAGGCATGCGTGAGCGTGTTTGATAGGAGTGAATGGAGACAAATGGTTTTTAATACTTGACGTGCTGTTGGAGTGTGAGCAAAGTAACATTTATGAAGGGATTCAGGGAAACCGGCAGGCCGGACTTGAGTCCTGGAGATGGGAAGTACAGTGCCTGCACTCTGAAGGAGGGGTGTTAATGTTGCAGTTTAAAAACTGTAGTGTAAAGCACCCTTCTGGCAAGACAGTGATGGAGTGAATGATGGTGAAAGTTTTTCTTTTTCGGGCCACCCTGCCTTGGTGGGAATCGGCCAGTGTGATAAAAAAAAAAAAAAAAAAAAAAAAAATAATTACTACTGAAAATTGTTGATCACAAAAATGTTATCTCACACGCACACACACTCAGGGGTCAGGAGCTGTGGGCCAGCTGGGCCCAGGAGCTGTGACTCAATCCCTGCAACCACAACTAGGCGAGTGTACATGCGCGCGCACACACACACACACACACAGGGAACATCTCCTGAGGTGCACATCAACCAAATAACTCCTGCAACATACAGGTGCCTGGCAAACCTAAGAACAGCATTCCAACACCTAAATATAGTCATTCAGGACCCTGTACACTGCGTATGTTAGGTCCATATTGGAATATGCAGTGCCTGTTTGGAACCGTCACCTAGCCAAGCATGTAAGGAAACTAGAGAGAGTGCAGAGGTTTGCAACAAGACTAGTTCTAGAGCTAAGGGGCACGTCCTACGAGGAGAGGCTAAGGGAAATCGACCTGACGACACTGGAAGACAGGAGAGTTAGGGGGATATGATAACGACATATAAAATACTGAGAGGTATAGACAAGGTGGACAGAGAGAGAATGTTCCAGAGATGGGACACAGCAACAAGGAGTCACAGTTGGAAGCTGAAGAGACTAATGAACCACAGGGATGTTACGAAGCATTTCTTCAGTCACAATTGTCAGGAAGTGGAATAGCCTGGGTAATGATGTAGTAGAGGCAGGTTCCATACATAGCTTTAAGAAGAGGTATGATAAAGCTCACGGAGTGGAAAGAGTGACTGGGTAGCGGCCAGTTGAAGAGGCGGGGCCAGGAGCTGTGACTCGACCCCCGCAACCACAACTAGACGAGTGCAACTAGGTGAGCACACACACACACACACACACACACACACACACACACACACACACACACACACACACACACCCACCCACCCACCCAAGAAAATAGAGATTAGTCGACGAGCCAGAAACGAGTATGCACAGATAAGGAGGGAGGCCCATCGGCAGTACGAAAATAACAGCATCGAAAGTCATGTCTGTCCCGAAACTGCTTTACAGCCACATCAGGAGGAAGACAACAGTCAAGGACCAGGTAATCAGGCTGAGGAAAGAAGGTGGGGAGCTCACAAGAAACGACCAAGAAGTGTGCCAGGAGCTCAACACGAGATTTCAGGAAGTATAGTAGATGCTGAAGGAACACTGGAAAGACAAAACAAGAGGGGTACACCAACATGGGATATACCAACAAGTGTTGGATGATACACAAACAACTGACGAGGAGGTGGTGAAGAAACTTCTAAGTGACCTTGAGACCTCAAAGGCGATGGGACCGGACAACATCACTCCGTGGGTCCTTAGAGAGGGAGCAGACACACTGTGCCACTAACCACAATCTTCAACGCATCCCTTGAAACTGGACAACTACCCGAGGTATGGAAGACAGCAAATGTGATCCTCATCTTTAAGAAAGGGGACAGAAACGAAGCACTAAACTACAGACCAGTGTCACTGACATGTACAGTACAAGCAAAGTCATGGAGAAGATTATCAGGAGAGTGGTGGAGCACCTGGAACGGAACAAGGTTATAAATGACAGCCAGCACGGATTCATGGAAGGCAAATCCTGTGTCCCAAACCTCCTGGAGTTTTATGACAAGGTAACTGAAGTAAGACATGAGAGGGAGGGGTGGGTCGATTGCATTTTCTTGGAGTGCAAGAAGGCCTTCGACATAGTTTCTCGCAACAGATTAGTGCAGAAGCTACAGGATCAGTCACGTATAACAGGAAGGGCACTGCAATGGATTGGAGAATACCTGACAGGGAGGCAACAATGAGTCATGGTATACAATAAGGTATCACAGTGGGCGCCTGCGACGAGCGGGGTCCCACAAGGGTCAGTCCTAGGACCAGTGCTATTCTTGGTATATGTGAATGACATGATGGAAGGGATAGACTCAGAAGTGTCCTTATTTGCAGATGACATGAAGTTTACGAGGAGAATTAAATCCGACGTAGACCAGACAGATCTACAAAGAGACCTGGACAGGTTGGACACGTGGTCCAGCAACTGGCTCCTAGAATTTAACCCTGCCAAATGCATAGTCAAAAAGATTGGGGAAAGGCAAAGAAGACCGCAGACAGAGTATAGGCTAGGCGGCCAAAGGCTGCAAACCTCACTAAAGGAGAAAGATCTGGGGGCGAGTATAACAAAGTACATCACTGGAAGCCCACATTAGCTGCGGCACATGGGTGCCTGGCAAACCTGAGAATAACGTTCCGATATCTCAGTAAGGAATCATTCAAGACTATATACATCAGGCCCACACTGGAGTACGCAGCACCAGTTTGGAACCCACACCTGGTCAAGCATGTCAAGAAATTAGAGAAATTGCAAAGGTTTGTAACAAGGCTGGTTCCACAGCTAAGAGGAATGTCCTATGAAGCAAGGTTAAAAGAAATCAGTCTGACGACACTGGAGGACAGGAGGGTCAGGGGTGACATGATAACGACATACAAAATATTGCATGGAATAAATAAGGTGGACAGAGACAGGATGTTCCAGAGATGGGACACAGAAACAAGGGGGTCACAGTTGGAAAATGAAGACTCAGATGAGCCAAAGGGTGGTTAGGAAGCATTTCTTCAGCCACAGAGTTGTTAGGAAGTGGAATAGTCTGGCAAGCGATGTAGTGGAGGCAGGAACCACAGTTTTAAGACGAGGTATGATAAAGCTCGCGGAGCAGGGAGAGAGAGAACCCAGTAGCGGTCAGTGAAGAGGCGGGGCCAGGAGCCGAGTCTCAACCCCTGCAAACACAATTAGGTGAGTACACGTACACACATACATGCATACACACACACGTACACATGTACACACGTACACACGAGCTCGCACACGTACACACACGGTTGTTTAATCACTTTCAGGCACCACTTACCAGGAAGGGTTCCTGGGACTACAGCATATATTTCAGCTGGCTTAAGGCCTGTAGCAAGAGGAGTTAATGGACCATTAACCAGAACATTTCCAAGATAATTAAGAAGCTTTTGTGCACGATTCTGGCTTGGTTGAAACTGGAAGAGCTGAGGGTGTTCATCAATAAAAGTGGTGTCTATGGTACCATTGAGGAACTTCTGATTCTCCAACACATTGAGGAGGAATGGAATGTTGGTCTGCCAAAAGAGAATCATGTTAAAAGCTCCTTCACTGTAAATCATATTTAAATGACCACAACAAACAATATTAAGAAGATTTAGGAAATTACACAAGAGATATTGCAATAAAAACCCACAATGATAAATTATGTATTTTCAAAATTTTGGTGCCCCATTGCTCTCTCTTTAGGACTAAAACTACTGAAGATTGCCCAGGACAGGGAAACCTGTCCTGGGCATTGAAATATGTTAGGAAAACCCATCCAGGTGGATGAAATATGACATGAAAACCCGTCCAAGGCAACGAAATATTACAGTAACTTTCAAGACAGGAAGGAGTGTTTGTGGCTTGAAAATCTCTTTGGAACATGCTACATTGAATTTGCAGTATCTTCTTATCTTTCTGCAGTGTAAGATAATATGAAACTGCCAAACATAGGATAAAAAAAAAAAAAAAAAAAAAAATCATGCAAGTAGGATCAATCTAGTACGCTGTGTAAAGTATTCTGATGCAAGAATTTTCTCCTCTAATCTGTTATGATAAAATTAAGTGCTAAATCCATAAGGGTGTCACAGCAATGCAGGGAGGGATGTGTAAAAGTAGAGATGTGCAAAGGTTAAGAATAAATATGAGAAGGAAATATAAAGTTAGGGGTCAGTTGGGATTACAATAGGTTAGGTTGAGTTAGTCTGTAAAAGGTGGGACTTTCTGCAAGGAGGTCAGTGAGAGTGAGTCTGCCGAGGCAGTTTAGATGTTGGAAGCAAATCCTACTTGCACTCTGATAAGCAGGGACAATATTAATAAATATACTGACAATGCAACCTGACAGTCCTCAGAGTACTGCCGGTTATTTCTCCGTGTGATACGTGCGAGTTGCTCTTGTCCAATACATAAGCCTGAGTGTGTGCTCTCCCAAGCTTGACAATGGTGAGAAGATAACAGAATCCTAAACATGGACAGAGAGAATTTGTTGTGGTCTAATGCAAACCAATGTTATTTTGTCAGCAGTCACAGAGGTGGTGAGAGAGGAGTGAAAAATAGTCCTATAGGAAATCTGTAGATCCTTAATAGTTGACCAAGCAGCTGAGTCAACATGTTCATTACCTTGAATATCAGCATGTCCTGGGACCCAGTAAAATATGCCTTTTGTGCTTGCTAAAAATATGACATAACCAAAGCTGTATACAAAGGACAATGAGGGGTCAAATTTCTGGATAGCACATCTGTTATCAATGAACAAGTCCCTATGATAGAAATTTAGGCAGCAAAAGCAAAGTTTACTCCTGGTTGTCCCTCCCTACTGCCTCTCTTATAGATCGCCATTATCAACAGAGCAAAAATAGGACACCATGCTTACTCAAATCATCATCAGAGTTGCAAATTTGAATTTATTAAGTCTTAAAAATTTTTACACTTATGTAGGTTTAAGAAAAATTTCTAGAGCTTGCTTTTCAGTCACTGAAATGCAACTATAAAAATTCCTTAGATTTTTTAATCAATTACATCACAAGAGTTGATTACATGTCAGAAGAATTCAAATATAAGACAGTAATAGAAATTTTTAGTTTCATAAAGCTGAATGACTTTGAAAACACATAGTGACATATCTAGCCTTGGTAAATTAATTTGAATGGGACCAGCAATGACTATTTGTAGGGTACAGATTCTATGCTTTTAAATTACTTGAAACATACTCCAGACAGCTTTAAGGTTAAAAAACATTACAAAGTTTTTTCCATTCTATCAATTAAAAATAATCACTGCAAAATCTTTAGATCAACTCTTTAATAGCAAAGTTACTGATCATTTGCTCAAAGTTTATTAATACATGTAAAGGAGGTTTTGCATGAGAGGGGCTTGGACATCCAACAGGCATGCGTGTGTGTTAAACAGTGAGTGGAGGTAATTAGTTTTTATGAAGCTGTGTTGCAGGAGTGAGAGCAAGGTAACATTTATGAAGGGCTTCAGGAAAAGTTGGTTAGCTGGAGCCCTGGAGGTGGAAAGTTCAGTGTCTACACTGAAGGAGGGATGGGGATACTGCAGTTTGGAGGGGCATCTAAGCTGTAATGTCAGCATGCCTCTGGCAGGACAGTGATAAGAGTGGAGAGTTTCTTTTTCAGGTCACCCTATCTTGGTGGGAGACAGCTGGTGTTAAAAAAAAAAAATATAAATGTTCCAGGGTTATGATAAAGCATGCAAATGTCATTCTGTTTACCCTAAAAAGTTGCTCATGACATACCACTGATATTAACATTATTACAGGGTACATAACACAAGGTGAACTGTTTGAAGATAAAGTACACAGGACTTTTTAAATGAATGGTACTAGCATAACACAGAGTGTCTATGAGTTTAAAAAACAGAAGGCCTCTCCCAAAAATTTGCTATATCCAAGTTCTATGTTGTTTGTCTATTTAAAAAGTAAAAATCCTGATATAGTATGTCTAATGACATGTGAAAGTGTGTCAGGTATTGAACCTACAGTGGGTCACAGTAGCAGCAAGTACAGGCTTGCCAGCACTGAACTCAATGGCCAGTGTTCCAAGTTCTAGTCTACTAACAGTATACTACTGATCAACAGTAACATCAATATTCCACCACAGAAATCAGCCATGTGAACTAGAATAGCTTCCTTTCCCTCTGCCTTTCCCCACAACTAATAAAACAAAATCTAGGAAAACATAAGCATAAAAAAAAAGGTAGAAATCAGGTTAGTCAGCAGACGAGTCGGCAATTACCATCGTCAGAAGTTGAAAAAAAATTGAGACTCAACTGCAAAAGATTCAACTAAAGCTATGTCACAAGCACTTAAAAATTACTAAATATAAAGTGATAGCATAGAGGAAAGAATGGAGAAACTTCACAGGAAATGACAGGTATGCAACAAGTTTATCAGGTTTTATATGGTGTTCATGAATGAACAAGTACCATTAACAAATGAGATAAACCAAACTGAATTACTAATCAAAATAACTAATGAAATTAATTGAAACAATGGAGGAATCTGGACTAGGTATATTATCACCAACAATACCAAGTCCAAATTCTGTGCAAGTCACTAACAAAGTATCAGATGAAAGGCAGGAAGCCCTGAACTATACACCAGTGACCCTAACAATAGCAATGTGCAAATTATGGGAAAACATTACAGGGGCCTTGTTGAACACTTTGAAAAACTAAATTACTTGCAAAGCCATAATGGATTCATAAATTCAGAATTATTTTACAAACCTTAGATGTACAATAGATTAAAAGGTATCAGACAGGAAAGAGTGATGGATGGATTGTTTATTTATAGACTTAAAAGCTTTTGATACACTGCCATATAGAAAACTGCTTAGTAGATTGGAGAAGCAAGCCAGTGTAAAAGGAAAGGCATAAACAATGATAAGGGAATAATTGAACAATAGAAAGCAAAGACTCATTATAAGGAATGAAACATCAGGACAGTTACTACTAAACTGAATTTCCATAAGGATCAATGCTGGGCCCCATATTGCTCTTGGTATCTATTTTATCTAATTACTGATATAACCCTGCATATCTTGGTTTGCAGATTTTACAATTTTCTTTTATTTACATAGCAGTCACATGAGAATTTTAAGGTTTTTACCTTCACGCCACGTATTCTGAATTCACGGAGGGAACGATTCATTTTAGCAGCAGAGGCATGCAAGTCAGATGCTCTTGAAATGACTTTCATGAGCAGCGAATCATAATATGGAGAGATGATTGCTCCAGCATAGGCAGAAGCACCATCAAGACGAATGCCCATTCCTTCACCACTTCGGAATACCTAAATAAAAGATCATATATAGTAACAGAAAATAAGCAAATACTCTAAAAAAGCTTATGCATGTTACTGGAGAAATTTTTAATCTGATAAAAATTTGCTGCATCAATTATGGAAAATTTGTGGGTGCTATATTAATATTAATACTGTATTGCATTACAATACTGCATGTGGGAATCAGAAGTTTTGCATTTTTAATATTTACTGAAAGCTTCTGAACAGTAATGAAGGACTGAAGATATAGTTAAGAGGGCTTGTATCAGCAGCCAGTTATGAAGTACAGTACTGTATTCAAAATTCAAAAAATTAATTTCTTCATTAAGGTTGCAATGTGTGTTTACATTTCTTAATTTGATTGGTACAAAGAAAGCCACTATCATGCCGAGGCATTTTGAGAAGACTTAAAACCTAATATGCATTTAAAGACTACTTAAGTCTAGACAGGTGAAGAGTGGTAGATTACAAATATTCAATATTTTACTCTATTATTAATATGAGGTAGTACAATTAATGATACAAACGTACATTTTTAAGTTTGCAATAATGACTTAATAGTTAGGGGATAATAAAATATCTGGGAGAGTTGCTTTAAATTTGGTTAGTTTAGCATAGTGTGGGTATGGTTATTGAGAGAGGAAGCGATTTTTGAGTATAGTCCTGAATTGATTTGTGGACAGGGGACCTCTTGCTATTTCAGGCAAAGAGTTCCAGATCTTCAGGCCCTTTACATGCATTGTTATTTTTTGCAAAGTGAGAATTGAACACGAGGGATGTCAAAAAGTGTTTTCTTCTGTATAGCATATCAAAATTATCTGTCAAACCCCAACAGTTTATAATACATAATACTGATAATGCTGAAGCCATACCTCTAATCTACCAGTGTCTGGCTGGAAACCCTTGGCAGGATCTTCTGTCGTTACACGGCACTGAATTGCACAGCCTTGTGGAATAATTTTATCCTGGGTCATGCCAAGCTCGGGGAGCGTCATACCTTCTGTGATGCGGATCTGAGACTGTACCAAATCAATCCTGTATAAAACAAAATGTTGAGTTTAGGATAGTTATTTCTAGGTAATGTAAAACTAATTAGCGAATATGAGTATGGGAGGCATTCAGGTTCAATGCAAAAATATAAGAGAGGATAAATCTAATACTTCAGGTAAGAGCCCCTCACCAGCATTATGGCACCTCCCTTGAAAAGTTCTGGACCTACAAGATGACTGATGAGGTTGAGCCCTTTCCTACACTTACCACAAGGCTAGCCGAGGAAACTGATCTATACTTCCTGAACCTGCTAGGTTCTACAATCTATGCTGCTATTACTTACCTTCCATCATTTATCCATGTCTCGCACATGGAACCAGTGCCTGGAGATCCAGTTCGGCAACCCACCTCAAACCAATTACAGTATTACTTAAAACAGAGCTTTCAGAGCAATCACAAAGCTTAAATAGGCAACACCCCAAGCCCTTATTCGATTCCCTCGACCAACTAAATACAGCCGCTCCTCACTTAATGACCAAGTTCCGTTCCTAAGAGTAGGTTGGTAAGCAAACTGGCCATTAAACGAGCAGTATACTGTACAGGTCTTTCTATATTTTTTAATGTCACCTTGGCCCCATTACCTGGAGAGGGTTTCTGGCATCAATGCCCTCGCAGCCCAGTCTGAGACCAGGCCTCGTGGTGGATCAGGGTCTGATCAACCAGGCTGTTACTGCTGGCCGTACGTAAACCGATGTACGAACCACAGCCCGGCTGATCAGGTACTGACTTTAGATGTCTGTCCAGCACCTTCTTGAAGAGACAGGAGTCTATTGGTAACCCCCCTTATGTATATTTTTAAATGTTTATACAGTAGTGTACTGTATACTGTAATAAACAGAATAGAGGAAATCAGCTCTAATATACATTACTTAGGTTTGCATATTGGTCAGAGAGCTGGTCATAACTAAGCAGTCAGTAAATGAGTACATCGCTGAGGAGAGGCTGTATAATAAGCATTCATGTATAATATCTTTAGAACACTATGCTATAACGGAGACCCAAGATATTTCCTTGAGAACTAAAATGGAACACACACTATGCTAGAAACAAACATTTGATATCCCTCACACTCAACTGAACTTGCAAAAATTCTACACAAATTAAAGGGCAAAAAATATGGAGTAACTTATCAGATGAATTCAAAATTGTCACATATTTAACCCTTTCAGGGTCCAAACCCCTGATCTGAAACTTGTCCACAGGGTCCAAGAATTTTCAAAATTTTTTATTAGTTTTTCTTATGAAATTGTAGAGAATCTTTTTCTGGAGGTAATAACACAAAGTAAAGGGTGTGATAAAAGAGAAAAAGGTAGCTTACGAGAGGTTTTTACAAAGCAGAAGTGTTATAAGAAGAGCAGAGTATATGGAGAGTAAAAGAAAGGTGAAGAGAGTGGTGAGAGAGTGCAAAAGGAGAGCAGATGAAAGAGTGGGAGAGGCACTGTCAAGAGATTTTAATGAAAATAAGAAAAAATTTTGGAGTGAGTTAAACAAGTTAAGAAAGCCTAGGGAAAGTATGGATTTGTCCATTAAAAACAGAGTAGGGGAGTTAGTAGATGGGGAGAGGGAGGTATTAGGTAGATGGCGAGAATATTTTGAGGAACTTTTAAATGTTGAGGAAGAAAGGGAGGCGGTAATTTCATGCACTGGCCAGGGAGGTATACCATCTTTTAGGAGTGAAGAAGAGCAGAATGTAAGTGTGGTGGAGGTACGTGAGGCATTACGTAGAATGAAAGGGGGTAAAGCAGCTGGAACTGATGGGATCATGACAGAAATGTTAAAAGCAGGGGGGGATATAGTGTTGGAGTGGTTGGTACTTTTGTTTAATAAATGTATGAAAGAGGGGAAGGTACCTAGGGATTGGCAGAGAGCATGTATAGTCCCTTTATATAAAGGGAAAGGGGACAAAAGAGACTGTAAAAATTATAGAGGAATAAGTTTACTGAGTATACCAGGGAAAAGTGTACGGTAGGGTTATAATTGAAAGAATTAGAGGTAAGACAGAATGTAGGATTGCGGATGAGCAAGGAGGTTTCAGAATGGGTAGGGGATGTGTAGATCAAGTGTTTACATTGAAGCATATATGTGAACAGTATTTAGATAAAGGTAGGGAAGTTTTTATTGCATTTATGGATTTAGAAAAGGCATATGATAGAGTGGATAGAGGAGCAATGTGGCAGATGTTGCAAGTATATGGAATAGGTGGTAAGTTATTAAATGCTGTAAAGAGTTTTTATGAGGATAGCGAGGCTCAGGTTAGGGTGTGTAGAAGAGAGGGAGACTACTTCCCGGTAAAAGTAGGTCTTAGACAGGGATGTGTAATGTCACCATGGTTGTTTAATATATTTATAGATGGGGTTGTAAAGGAAGTAAATGCTAGGGTGTTCGGGAGAGGGGTGGGATTAAATTTTGGGGAATGAAATTCAAAATGGGAATTGACACAGTTACTTTTTGCTGATGATACTGTGCTTATGGGAGATTCTAAAGAAAAATTGCAAAGGTTAGTGGATGAGTTTGGGAATGTGTGTAAAGGTAGAAAGTTGAAAGTGAACATAGAAAAGAGTAAGGTGATGAGGGTGTCAAATGATTTCGATAAAGAAAAATTGGATATCAAATTGGGGAGGAGGAGTATGGAAGAAGTGAATGTTTTCAGATACTTGGGAGTTGACGTGTCGGCGGATGGATTTATGAAGGATGAGGTTAATCATAGAATTGATGAGGGAAAAAAGGTGAGTGGTGCGTTGAGGTATGTGGAGTCAAAAAACGTTATCTATGGAGGCAAAGAAGGGAATGTATGAAAGTATAGTAGTACCAACACTCTTATATGGATGTGAAGCTTGGGTGGTAAATGCAGCAGCGAGGAGACGGTTGGAGGCAGTGGAGATGTCCTGTCTAAGGGCAATGTGTGGTGTAAATATTATGCAGAAAATTCGGAGTGTGGAAATTAGGAGAAGGTGTGGAGTTAATAAAAGCATTAGTCAGAGGGCAGAAGAGGGGTTGTTGAGGTGGTTTGGTCATTTAGAGAGAATGGATCAAAGTAGAATGACATGGAAAGCATATAAATCTATAGGGGAAGGAAAGAGGGGTAGGGGTCGTCCTCGAAAGGGTTGGAAAGAGGGGGTAAAGGAGGTTTTGTGGGCGAGGGGCTTGGACTTCCAGCAAGCGTGCATGAGCGTGTTAGATAGGAGTGAATGGAGACGAATGATACTTGGGACCTGACGATCTGTTGGAGTGTGAGCAGGGTAATATTTAGTGAAGGGATTCAGGGAAAACGGTTATTTTCTTATAGTCGGACTTGAGTCCTGGAAATGGGAAGTACAATGCCTGCACTTTAAAGGAGGGGTTTGGGATATTGGCAGTTTGGAGGGATATGTTGTGTATCTTTATACGTATATGCTTCTAAACTGTTGTATTCTGAACACCTCTGCAAAAGCAGTGATAATGTGTGAGTGTGGTGAAAGTGTTGAATGATGATGAAAGTATTTTCTTTTTGGGGATTTTCTTTCTTTTTTAGGGTCACCCTGCCTCGGTGGGAGACGACCAACTTGTTGGGGGAAAAAAAAAAATAACACAAAAAGTACGAAATCTGATGGAAAATTGATGAAATTATGCTTCCGTGAATTTTGCTGCATCAGCGATATTTACGTATTGACAATTTTGCCCACTTTGACTCCCATTTTAGGCCAATTACATTATTCCAGTTGACCAAATTCTTAGCTATTTTGCTAGTATTACATCTATTTTATCAATTAAGCACAACAAATCACCTAGTCAACTGTTTCAACTACCCAATAAAGTGATCGGAAATTGGCAATTTGGCCAATTTCACAAAGTTTAAAATATTCCAATATCAAAATAAGCTTCAGAATAAACAATGCAGGTATTCCTAGCACTAAAATAACATTTATTTTGTTTATTAGTTATGTTTTCAGGCTTTACAGATGAATTCCACTCTGGTTTTTTATTCACATAATGAATTTTTATTCACACCAAAAAATAGAAGATTTACTGTTATGCAATAATGTAATTATTGTATAAATAATATCAGCACACTCGTGAATGCACATTACATCCACCAGCTGACATGTATTGGACGCATGACGTCATTTGTTTACTCAGTTTCAAGCCACTTTCAGTACTAAAACCAATCAAAAACAATCTATTTCTGTAATTTATCTTCCATTCTATCAAATGAGACCAAGAAACAGTGAATATAACTGTAAAAAACATACAAAAAAAACACCACAAAGTCACTGTTTTAATCCAAAAATGCAGTCGCAGTTTTTTCTCATTATGCACTGCATGCTGCAGGATTTGTTTTATATGGTGCGCACTCACCACAGATATAATCTCACAACTAGGCCCAAATTTACGCTCACAGCTTATCTGAGTGAGCTGAGCTCGTGGCGTAGAACTACAACTTCGTTCTGATTTTTTTTTTGTTTTTTTTTTAACCCCAGAGGGTTAGCCACCCAAGATAACCCAAGAAAGTCAGTGCGTCATCGAGGACTAACTTATTTCCATTGGGGTCCATTGGACCCTGGCTTCAAAGCTGTAGAACTATGGGATGGACCCCTCAAAGAGTTAATGATCTCAAATTAAAGCTTTTAAGAGTATTGTGAGTTTAAACAGTCCATTAGTTTCTAACCTGTTAATTACTGAACATTCTCTAATTTTAAAATTTTTTTTATGCAATTTCAAAACTTGCCATTCAGCCTTTCCTATTTTGTCAATTAGAAATTTTTCATGAATTCTGTTAATACTTTGTACTAAACCCACTTGCATAAAAAAATAAAACAACTATGTAATCCATCAGTGTTATCCAATACAGTGGAACCCCAGTTTTTGTCTTTAATCCATTCCAGAAGGTATGCCGAAAACCAATTTGTACGAAAACTGAACCAATATTTCCCCTAAGAAATAATGTAAATCCAATTAATCCGTTCCAGACACCCAAAAATATTAACAAAAAATACATTTTAAAAAGAATAACTATAGTTTAACATACAGAAAACAATGAGAAATAAATATTAATGACTAATGAAATGGATAAATGAACACATAACATCACTTTTCCCTTTATTGAAGACTCTTGTTGGCGTATGGAAGACGGCGAGGAGGGGAGAGAGGAGAGGTTATTGTTTGGAAGGGGAATCCCCTTCCATAAGGACTTCAGATATCAAAGCCCTATCCGGGGTTACTTCCTTTCTTTGTCTTTTATTGGCACTAGGATCAACTTGAGTCACTGGACCCATCTCCCACAAAAAATCTGTCCAGAGAGGTCCATTTCTGACATCTCTTAAGATTTGCCTAAAATGGGACATGGCATTGTCATTGAATGTGTTGCTGACACTGCCTGCAACAGCTTTGTTAGGGTGATATTTCTCCACAAAACTTTGCAACTCACTCCACTTTGCACAATGTCCTTAATCGCTGAAGAAGGCACAGTCTCCCCTCTCTCTTCCTCCTCTGAAGCAATTTCCTCAGCTAAGGTCTGATGCTGTTCCAGATGAAGGTCTTGCAGCTCTTCAGTGGTTAGCTTTTCCCTGTGATTGTCCACCAACTCTTCCACAGCCTGGCCACTCACCTCCAACTCCATGGACTTTCCCAAAGACAATAGATTCCACAACAGGCGTAGGGTGGTCAGGGTCAGCCTCAAACCCTTCAAAATCCTTCTGGAGGATACATTCTGGCCACAATTTTCTCCAAGAACAGTTAATCGTCCTGGAAGTCACTCCCTGCCAAACCTTTTCTACAATGCTTATGCAGTTGAAGATATTGAAGTGATTCCTCCTAGGGTCAATTCAGTGTCCGAGGTCACTTCAAAGCACCTTCAAGACATTGCTTTGGTGAAGAGTTCTTTGAAGTTTGATCTGCTGGTCCATGGTGGCTTATTTAGCAGTTGCAAGCACAAAAAACAACGAATTATTACAAAATGTTTCGGATGAGCACACGGAGTAATGCTCACTCAACAAGTAACAAAGGCAGACCGAGTCACAAATGTATGAGCAGCCACATCTGGTACGGACAATTTCTGAGCAGATGTACGACAATGGGGAAAATTTTGCCAAAAAAAGTGGTCAAAAACGGTATTGTACGATAACTGGACTGGATGAAAACTGGGGTTCCACTGTAGTCTTAGCCCTAGTCCATATTTGCATGAAATGCTCTGAATACTATGACCTATCAACCAATCATATCACATGTATAATTAATGAAAATTAATTATTTACACCTGTACTAAATCAGTTAAAACATTTTGTTAAAAACCATTAAAGTATTTACTTTATAACTATTCTCGATTACCAGATTAACCCTTTGACTGTTTTGGTCGTATATATACGTCTTATGAGCCACCGTTTTTGACGTATATATACATGTACGTACAGTGGAACCTCAAATATCGAACTTTCTTCGGTCCAGAAGTCTGTTCGAGGGCCTTTACCGAATGAATTTATTCCCATCAGGAATAATGTAAATTAGATTAGTCCATTTCAGACCCTTAAAAATACACTTATAAAAGTACTTACATAATTGGTTGTGTTGGGAGCAGTTCGATTTTTGAGGTTCCACTGTACTCAAATTCTAGCGGCTTCAAATCAAGCAGGAGAAAGCTGGTAGGCCCACATGTGAGAGAATGGGTCTGTGTGGTCAGTGTGCACCATATAAAAAAATCCTTCAGCACGCAGTGCATAATGACTGCAAAAAAAACTTGGACCGATATTTTTAATGAAAATGCCGACTTCGTGGTCTATTTCGTATAGTATTTATGATTGTATTCTCATTTTCTTGGTCTCATTTGATAGAATGGAAAACATATTATAGAAATAGAGGTGATTTTGATTGGTTTTCCTATGAAAAGAACCTTGAAATGGAGCTCAAAGTAGGGGTAATGTTTGATTTTTGCCGATGTTCAAAAGTAAACAAATGTCATTTTCCAATAAATGTCCAAGTAGCCATTCTAATATGCAGTCATGAATGGGTTGACATTATTTATACAATTATTACAATATTGCAGTACTCTGAATAACAGCAAATCTCCTATTTTTTGTTTGAATAAAAATTCAAAATAGAAAGCAAGAGTAATATCAGAGGAGCCTGGAGACGTGACTGATGAACAAAGAAAATGTTATTTTAGAGCCAGGAATGTCTGCATTGTTCATTCTGGACCCTATTTTGAAATTGTCATATTTTTTAATTTTCATGAAATTGGCCAAATTGCAAATTTCTGACTACATTATTGGGTAGTTGAAATCGGTAAATGGGCAGTTTCTTGTACTCAATCTATAGAAAAAATGGAGTTCTAAAGAAATAGCTATGAGTTTGGTCGACTGGACCAATGGAATTAGCTGAAAATAGGGCTCAGTGGGCGAAATCGCCGATTCGTAAATATTGCCGAGGTCGCTAACTTCGCAAGAACGTAATTCCATCAGTTTTCCATCAAATTTCGTTCTTTTGGTGTCATTACAATCGGGAAAAGATTCTCTATCATTTCGTAAGAATTTTTTTTTGGGGGGAAATTTTGCGACACCAGGAGACACCTCAGGATTTGGGGTTGTGACAGTCAAGGGGTTAATATTTAACCACTAGCTTCAAGTCCAGTGGTGTAAACGAGGCTAGACTACACCAAATGATAATGGCATAGAACCTTCATATATAAATTTATCTCACAAATGTTTCTCATAATTGTATCTCATAAATGTTTAATCTATGACCCAATCAAACTTTGTTATTTTTCATTACATTACCTAACTGAATACTCCATTCTACTGAATGCATAGCAACACAGTAAATGACCATATGACCTTGACCTGTCTTTGTAATACTCATTTGTGCTTAATTGTAATCTGTTTACAATAATGTTTTACCACTGAATATATCATTGCTTAGTTAATCTTAAGTTAACTTTAAGCCTGCCCATAATGCTCTGCATACAAGGGGCTTTGGCATGTTACACTTAATTACTGTATTCCTTCGTACTTCTCAGTATCATGTTCAAATTAATAAAAAAAAAAAAAAAATAAAGCACTTTACATGCTAAAGCATAATTTTCTAAGCTTTCAAACTGGGGGGGGAGGGAAGGGGGGAGAGAGAGAGAGTGATTTTCAAGTTAATTTAGTAGCCAAAATCCATCTCTGACTTACCCAGTGATTTCCTCTGTGACAGTATGTTCAACCTGAAGGCGAGCATTTACTTCTATAAAATAATAATTTCCTCGATTATCAAGTAAAAATTCTACAGTGCCAGCGTTCTCATAGTTTACACTTTTGCACAGTTTAACAGCATCAGCTGCCATTGCTTCACGAACCTGTTCAAAGAATTATATATTACAGTATTATATCAAAGAATAATCTCATGAAAAATACATTTTCATTTTTACATAGTGAAAAATGTAGACTATTAACATGATAGCTACGTTCCTGAAAACAGTACATAGGCAGGCCCCGCTCATAGCAGGTTAGGTTCCGGGTTACCACTGTAAAGCGAATCAGAATTTTTCACTTTCAAATGCATATAAAAGCCTAATAACATGTTTACACTATCACATATTAAGTAAGCAACAGAGCTAGGCCTTAAAAATGCACATATAGTGGTCCCTCGTTTTTCGTAATTAATCCGTTCCTGGAAGGGTGACTATTATTGAAAATGGCGATTTTAGAATATTTTCCCCATAAGAAACAATGTAAATACAATTAATCCATTCCTGACACCCAAAAGTATTAAAACAAAAAATTTTTTTACATGAAATATAGATGTAGTACATACACAATACAATGGGACATGTTGAATGAAACATTAACAGCATAACACTTACCTTTACTGGTGATTCTTCTTAGTGTATGGAAGACTGGAGGAGGAGAGAGATTGGATTAGTTACTGTTTGGGAGGGAAATCCCTTTCCATCAACACCTCAGGTACCAAGTGCTTTTCTGTGGTTACCTCTCTTCTCTGTTTCTTAATGCCACTAGGACCAGCTTGAGAGTCACTGTACACCTGTGGCACTAAATACTTGTCCAGAGAGCTCAGTTTCTGGCATCTCTTTAAACTTCCCTAAAATGGGCCAAGACTTTGTCACTGTACATGTTACCGACATGGCTTGCAACAGCCTTGTCAGGGTGATGTTTCTCCATAAATCTTTCCATCTTGCCCCACATTTCAAAAATCTCCTTAATTTCTGAAGAAGGCAACTTCTTCCATCTCTCTTCTTCCTCCTATGCAGCAAAATTCTGAGCTGTGATCTGTTGCTGTTCCTGCTGAAGCTCTTGCAGCCCTTCAGTGGTTAGCTCTTCGTTGTGGTCCTCCACCAACTCTTTCACATTCTCCAAGCTCACATCCAACCCCATGGAACTCCCCAATGTCACAATAGATTTCACAACTGTCATAGGCTCATCAGGGTCAGCCCCAAACCCTTCAAAATCCCACTTGTGGACACAATCTGGCCACAATTTTCTCCAAGCAAAGTTCAAAGTCCTGGTAGTCACTCCCTCCCAAGCCTTACCTATAAGGGAGAAGCTTACGACGACGTTTCGGTCCGATTTGGACCATTGACAAAGTCAATGGTCCAAACCGGACCGAAACGTCGTCATGAGCTTCTCTCTTTTATGTGCGAGTTATTTGTGTATCGATCCAGTCACGGTATTGTGCCTTTTTGTTATTTATTTACTTACCTATAAGGCTTATGCAATGGAGGATACTGAAGTGATCTTTCCAAAACTCTCTTAGGGTCAAGCAAGTGTCTGAGGTCACATTAAAGCAACTTTAAAACATTGCTTTGGTGTAGAGTTTTTTGAAGTTTGAAATGACCTGCTGGTCCATGGGCTGGAGGAGAGGAGTGGTATTAGGGGGCAAGAACTATACTGTGATGAACCCAAACTCTTCCAGAATTAGGCCATCCAAGTTTGGAGGATGAGCAGGTGCACTGTCCATTAGCAGGAGGCACTCGAGATCCAATTTCTTTTCCAGGAGGTAATTCTTCACACCAGGGCCAAACACTTCATTGAACCATTTGACAAAAATTTCCCTCATGACCCATGCCTTATTATTAGCTTTCCAAAACCCACACAATTTACTCTTCATAACATTGTTTTTTTCTGTACACTCTGGGGTTTTCAGAATGGTACACTAGTGACGGCTTCACTTTGCAATCCCCACTAGCATTAGCACAGAACATGAGCATCAGCCTTTCATAGGCTTGTGTCCTGGCAGTCCCTTTTCCTCCTGAGTAATGTAGGTCCTCTTTGGCATTTTCTTCCAAAAGAGGCCTGTTTCGTCACAACTGAACACTTGCTCAGGTTTCAGTCCTTCAGCCTCTATGTACTCCTTGAATTCACTTACAAATTTTGTAGCTGCAATTTTGTCCGAACTGGCAGCCTTGCCATGCCTTTTCACACTGTGTATGCCACTACGGTTCTTAAATATCTCAAACCAGCCTTTGCTGGCCTTAAATTCACCAATATCAGTACTTGTTGCAGGCAATTTCTTTACGAGATTGTCATGCAACTCCCTAGCCTTTTCACAAATAATCGACTGCTAATTGTTTCTCGTTTATCCACACCAATAATAACTTCTCAACATCTTCGAGTATTGGTGATCTCATTTTTGTTAGCATATTTATCCCCTTTGCAACAACAGCTTCCTTGATTTCCTTTTTCCTGGCCACGATGGAAGCTGTAGTTGTATGGGGTTTGTTATACATCCTGGCCAGTTCTGCCACACATACGCCACTTTCATATTGTTCAATGTTTTTCTTGAATTCAATCGTATTTCTTACCTTCTTTACCAAAGGCCTGGCACTAGGAGCTTTCTTTGGAGCCATGGTAGCTTATTTAGCAGTTGCAAGCACTAAAATGAATGGAATATTACGAAATATTTCGTATGAACAAGTGAGGGGACCGTCGCTCACTGGTAAACAATGGCACACTGGCTGGGAAGGGAGGGCGAGGTGGCTCAGAGCCATGTGTACACGTCCCGGACGAACGACGATTTGCGAGTCAAACGACGATTCGCGAGCCAATGTTTTGACAAAAATAACATTACAATTATCGAAAATTACGACTATTGAGCCTTACGATTATCGAGGGACCACTGCACCGTACATACATTACTTTTTTTTTTTTCAACGCACCGGCCATATCCCACCAAAGCAGGGAGGCCCAAAATAAAAAACGAAAGTTTCTCTGTTTACATTTAGTAATACAGTGGACCCCCGCTTTACGATCAGCTCCCAATGCGACCAATTGTGTAAGTGTATTTATGTAAGTGCGTTTGTACATGTATGTCTAGGGGTCTGAAATGGACTAATCTAATTCACAATATTCCTTATGGGAACAAATTCGTTCAGTACTGGCACCTGAACATACTTCTGGAATGAAATAATATCGTAAACCGGGGGTCCACTGTATTACATACAAGAGAAAGGGTTACTAGTCCCTTGTTCCTGGCATTTTAGTCACCTCTTACGACAAGCATACATTACTTACCTTAAATGTTTATTTCCTTGTAAATCTTACAATGTGTGGTTTACAAGTTATAAAGTATTAATTACAAAGAAGGCCACTAGCATGCCTAGACATTTCGAACAGACTAATACTAATTCTTACTCCATATTGATATAGGTTATGGAGCAGTACAATATTTTCATCCGTAACTTACAGTGAGTGGTGAATACATTGACAAGAGAATAGGAATAACTGAAAACCGCTACATTAGTGAAACACCATAAAGCAAAGCACTGTAAAGCGGGGCCCATCTGTACTAAAAAATCAAGAACACAGCAAGCAAAATTTAATGAAGTGAAATGACAATACAAAAGTATAATATGTATTTGCAGTGAATTAAAACATATGAAATGCATGAAAATTTGAGAGGTAAAAAATTACCATAGTTATACAAATTTAACAAATGTCATGTGGTAGCCAAAAATTATCTAGAAATTCAGCATCAATTTGATAAAGCATAACTTAAAAAAAGAGACTTTTATTTTACCTTTTGATCCAGGTTGGGAGCTGGAGCTACTTCCACCAGTTTTTGATGTCTGCGCTGTACAGAGCAGTCACGCTCAAACAGATGTACAACATTTCCAGCCTTATCTCCCAAAACCTGAAGTTCAATGTGGCGAGGCTTTTCAATGAACTTTTCTATGAACATGGCACCATTTCCAAATGCTGCTTCGGCCTCAGAAGATGCTAGACGAAAACTTTCTTTTACATCCTACGTAGTATACAAGAGGCAAATTATCATCATATACAAATAACAGCTATACATATGTATATACTGTAGATTATATCAATAATGCTGGAATATCACTGAGATATATACTATCTGTACAGTTATGACTACACTGTTCTAAGATGAATACCTTCTTCATTACACACAAAATCTTATCCAAGGTTACTGAGGAATATGACAGGAACTCACTGCCAACTCCCTAACGACTCTCATACCACGCCCTCCACCTCCATAAGCAGCTTTCAGCATGACAGGTAAACCATATTTAACACAGAAATTATATGCTGCTTCAGTTGTTGTTACTGGTTCGTCAGTTCCTGGGACAACCTGAACACCTAGAGATTTAAAAAAAAAAAATTATAGCAAATAGCAACGAATAACATAAATAATACTGTACAATAGGAAAAAGCCCTTGTATACACAACATTTTGGGCAAACAGACTAACATTAAAAGCCTACACAGTTGTGGGGGTAATGCTTATGGGTCTAGTACAAAGTATTAAAGCTAAAATTTCAAATTACAAGATTCATTAAAAATTAAGCCTTTGAGGGTCCAGGCCCCCAATCTGAAAATTCCCCACAGGGTCCAAGAATAAAAAAAAAAAATTTCTTCTTATGAAAATGGTAGAGAATCTTTTTCTGAAGGTAATAAAACAAAATGTACAAAATTTGATCAAAAACTGATTAAATTACACCCACGAATTTTGCCATATCAGCAATATTTATGCACCCGCGATTTTGCCCACAGAGTCCTATTTTCGGTCAATTACGCTATTCCATTAGACCAAATTCTTAGCTATTTCACTAGTACGTGTTCTATTTCATCTATTGAGCAAAAGAAATTGCCCAATCAACTATTTCAACTACCCAATAAAGTGACTAGAAATTGGTAATTTGGCCAATTTCACACAAAGTTTAAAATATTCTAATTTCAAAATGGGATCCAGAATAAACAATATGGGCATTCCTGGCACTAAAATAACATTTCCTCTGTTTGTTAGTTATGTTTCCAGGCATTACAGATGAATTCCATTTTGATTGTTTACTCACACCAAAAAAATAAGCTTTCCTGTTATGCAATATTGTAATAATTGTATAAATAATATCAGTGCATTCATGAACTCACATTAGACCCATCAGCTGATATGAATTGGATGCATATTATTTGTTCTCCTGAATGTCGGCAAAAATCGAACATTTCCACTACTTTGAGCTCAATTTCGAGCTATTTTCATATGAAAATGTGTGGACCCCCGCCTTACGATATTAATCCATTCCTGAGAGCTCATCGTAAGCCGAAATTATTGTTAGCCGAATTAATTTCCCCATAAGAAATAATGGAAATCAAATTAATCCGTTCCCGACACCCCAAAGTATGAAAAAAAAAATTTTTTTTACCACATGAAATATTAATTTTAATACACAAACTGAAGAAGACATGCACAATTACTATGCTACTAAGAATAGAATACATGACACTTACCTTTATTGAAGATCTGGTGATGACTGATGAGATGGGAGCAGGGGAGAGCGTGGAAGTTATTGTTTAGAAAGGGAATCCCCTTCCATTTGGACTTGAGGTAGCAAGTCCTTTTCTGGGGTTACTTCCCTCCTCCTTTCAATGCCACTAAAACCAGCTTGAGTCACTGGACCTCTCTCGCACAACAAATCTGTCCATAGAGCTCTGTACCTCCTGTTCCTTTAAGACTTTCCTAAAATGGGCCATAACATTGTCATTGTACAGGTTGCCAAAACGGCTTGCAGTAGCTGTGTCAGGGTGATTTTCATCCGTAAAGGTTTGCAGTTCAACCCACTTTGCACACATTTCCTTAATCTTTGAAGTAGGCAACTTCCTCAATTTCTCTCTCCCCTCCTCTGAAGCAGTTTCCTCAGGTCTGGCCTTTTGCTGTTGAAGATGATCTTGCAGCTCATCAGTGATTAGTTCTTCATTGTCCTCCTCCACCAACTCTTCTACATCCTCCCCACTAACCTCCAACCCCAAGGACTTCCCCAATGCCACACTGGATTCCACAACTGGCATACGCTTCTCAGGGTTAGCCCCAAACCCTTCAAAATCCCTTTCTTCTACACATTGTGACCACAGTTTCTTCCAAGCAGAGTTCAGGGTCCTCTTAGTCACACCGTCCCAAGCCTTACCTATAAAGTTTACACAACTGAGGATACTAAAGTGATCTTTCCAAAATTCTCTTATAGTCAATCAAGTGTCTGAGGTCACTTCAAAGCACTTTTGAAACACAGCTTTTGTGTAGAGCTTTTTGAAGTTTGAAATGACCTGCTGGTCCATGGGCTGCAGGAAAGGAGTGGTATTAGGAGGCAAAAACTTGACCTTAATGAAGCTCATGTCCCCAGAAAGTCGCTCTGCCAAGTCTGAAGGATGACCAGGAGCATTGTCTAATACAGGAGGCACTTAAGGTCCAATTTCTTTTCCATTACGTAATTTTTCACAGTGGGGACAAATGCATGTTGTAACCACTCATAGAAAAAGTCCCTAGTGACCCATGCCTTACTGTTTGCCCTCCACAGCACACACAAATTAGCCTTGAGGACATTGTTTTGCCTGAACACTCTGGGAGTTTCAGTGATACACCAATAAAGGCTTCACTTTGCAATCACCACTAGCATTAGCACACATCAAAAGAGTAAGCCTGTCTTTCATAAGCTTATGTCCTGGGAGTGCCTTTTCCTCCTGAGTAATGTAGGTCCTGCTTGGCATTTTCTTCCAAAACAGGCCTGTTTTGTCGCAATTAAACACTTGTTCTTCACTGTATGTACTCCTTGAATTCCTTCACATATTTTTTCAGCTGCTTTTTGGTCCAAACTGGCAGCCTCACCTTGCCTTATCACACTATGTATGCCACTACGATTCTTAACCCTTTGAGGGTTTCGGATGTACTAGTACGGCTTACGACCCAGGGTTTTTGACGTACTAGTACGCCTAAATTCTAGCGCCCTCAAATCTAGTGGGAGAAAGCTGGTAGGCCTCCATATGAAAGAATGGGTCTATGTGGTCAGTGTGCACGGTATAAAAAAAATCCTGCAGCACACAGTGCATAATGAGAAAAAAAAAAAACTGAACGTTATTTTTGGAATAAAACAGCGACTTTGCACTGTATTTTCGTATGGTATTTACTGTTGTATTCTAGTTTTCTTGGTCTCATTTTATAGAATGGAAGGCATATCATAGAAAATGAGATGATTCTGACTGGTTTTACAATGAAAAGTACCTTGAAATTGAGCTCAAATTAGCAGAAATGTTTGATTTTTACCAAAGTTCAAAAGTAAACAAATCATGCCAAGCGTCCAATACACGTCAACTGGTGAGTAATATTCTTTTGCAAGTGCGCCAATATGATTCATACCATTTTTTACACTAATGCAGTAGTCTGCATAACAGTAAATCTTCTATTTTTTGTGAGAATAAAAATTCAAAGTGGAAAGCAAAAGAATGTAAGAGGGGCCTTGAGACGTGACTAATGAACAGAGGAAATGTCATTTTAGTGCCAGGAATGTATTTCTTGTTTGTTCTGGACCCTATTCGGAAATTGGCATCTTTTGAAATTTGTGTGAAATTGGCAAAATTGCTAAATTCTGACCACTGTACTGGATAGTTGAAATTGGTAAATGGGTGGTTTCTTGCACTCATTCAATAGAAAAAATGGAGTTCTAGCGAAATATTCATGTTTTTTGTCGACTAGTACAGTGGAACTGGCCGAAAATGGGGCTCAAATTGGGCAAAATCGCCGATCCGTAAACATCGCTGAGACCGCTAACTTCGCGAGAGCATAATTCCTAAGTTTTCCATCAAATTTCATATTTTTGGTGTCATTATGATCGGGAAAAGATTCTCTATCTTTTCATAAGAATTTTTTTTTTTTTTTTTAAATTTAGCCGACCCTGAGAACGAGTCTCGGAGAGGGCCTGTCGACCCTCAAAGGGTTAAATCTCTCAAACCAACCTTTGCTGGCCTTAAATTCACTCACATCACCACTAGTTGCAGGCGTTTTTCTAATTAAATCGTCATGCAACTTCCTAGCCTTTTCACATATGATTGCTTGAGAGATGCTATCTCCTACTATCTGTTTTTCGTTTATCCACACCAATAACAGTCTCTCAACATCTTCTATCACTTGTGATCTCTGTTTCGAAAACAAACTTGCACCTTTTGCAAGAACAGCTTCCTTGATTGCCGTTTTGTTGGCCAAGATAGTAGCGATGGTTTATTGGGGTTTGGTATACAACCTGGCCAGCTCCGAGACACGCACTCCACTTTCGTACTTAGCAATTCTCTCTTTCTTCATTTCCATAGTAATTTTCACCCTTTTTACCACAGGGATGGCACTAGAAGCTTTCTTGGGGTCCATGGTGACTTATTTTGCAGTTACAAGCACTAAAAACACTGATAATATGAAATGTACCGAATGTATGCTTAGATGCGACCGCACTGGCTGGCTTGTAAACGCTGGCACCCACGGGGCAGCTGAAGCCACACGTGGGACGCGTCCTGGACGAATCACGCAAGGCGAGATTTTTATCGTGAGGCAAAGCAAAATTTTTGCGTTCAAATGCTTCGTATGGCAGATTTAACGTAACGCGATGCATTTGTAAGGCGGGGGTCCACTGTACACTGCAAAGTCTGTTTTTTCTCAATAGACACTGCTTGCTGCAAGATTTGTTTTATATGGTGCACACTTACTACATAGATGCATTCTCTCATATCTAGGCCCAAATTTACTGCTCACAGCTTATCCGAGCGAGCTGAGCTCATGACAATAGTACAACGGCCTGGACCCTGGCTTCAAAGCCATAAAACTACGGGACAGACCCTCAATGGGTTAAAAACTAATTGGCAGTTTATGAAATTACAATAAAAGATTAGTTACCAATTACAGATAGTTCAATAATTATATTAAATTACAAGTTAGAAACAATTTACAACATTCTTAAATATTTAACTATAGTACGCATTATCCACTTATGTTAGTCTATGAGCAATTCTGCTCAACACTTAACACATGTTAAGATATAAAAATTAAATGAAACTTCATTTAGTGGTGGGAAGGATATATTCATACTGGCATTGACAAATGTACAGTGGACCCCCGGTTAACGATATTTTTTCATTCCAGAAGTATGTTCAGGTGCCAGTACTGACCGAATTTGTTCCCATAAGGAATATTGTGAAGTAGATTAGTCCATTTCAGACCCCCAAACATACACGTACAAACGCACTTACATAAATACACTTACATAATTGGTCGCATTGGGTGGTGATCGTTAAGCAGGGGTCCACTGTACTATGTTTACATACCTGCATTGATTGCCATCTGTCTAGCAGCCACCTTATCTCCCATCTTTTGCACAACCTCTGGTGATGGACCAATGAAACGTACACCATTATCATAACAAGCTTGTGCAAAGTCTGAGCGCTCGGAAAGAAAGCCATAACCAGGATGGATAGCATCTACGTCATTCTCCTAGAAATGCAGAATAAATGTACTATAATCAGCCTTAATTATGTTTTCCTTTAATTCTGTTTATGCAGACAATTAGAAGAGATATAGTATTTTAAATTAATGAACGAGAGAAGTATGTACAGTGGAACCTCAAAAATCGAACTGCTCCCAACACAACCAATTATGTAAGTGTATTTTTGTAAGTGCTTTTATAAGTGTATTTTTGAGGGTCTGAAATGGACTAATCGAATTTACATTATTCCTGATGGGAATAAATTCATTCGGTAAAGGCACTCAAACAGCCTTCTGGACCGAAGAAAGTTCGATATTTGAGGTTCCACTGTATATTACAAGCTTTTCTGTTATTAATTTGCAATTTATAATCCATGCTTCATAATTGTTATATCTCATACACTTGTATTTTTTTTGTTTTTTCAACAAGTCGGCCGTCTCCCACCGAGGCAGGGTGACCCAAAAAAGAAAGAAAATCCCCAAAAAGAAAATACTTTCATCATCATTCAACACTTTCACCACACTCACACATTATCACTGCTTTTGCAGAGGTGCTCAGAACACAACAGTTTAGAAGCATATACGTATAAAGATACACAACATATCCCTCCAAACTGCCAATATCCCAAACCCCTCCTTTAAAGTGTAGGCATTGTACTTCCCATTTCCAGGACTCAAGTCCGACTATATGAAAATAACCGGTTTCCCTGAATCCCTTCACTAAATATTACCCTGCTCACACTCCAACAGATCGTCAGGTCCCAAGTATCATTCGTCTCCATTCACTCCTATCTAACACACTCATGCACGCTTGCTGGAAGTCCAAGCCCCTCGCCCACAAAACCTCCTTTACCCCCTTTCCAACCCTTTCGAGGATGACCCCTACCCCTCTTTCCTTCCCCTATAGATTTATATGCTTTCCATGTCATTCTACTTTGATCCATTCTCTCTAAATGACCAAACCACCTCAACAACCCCTCTTCTGCCCTCTGACTAATGCCTTTATTAACTCCACACCTTCTCCTAATTTCCACACTCCGAGTTTTCTGCATAATATTTACACCACACATTGCCCTTAGACAGGACATCTCCACTGCCTCCAACCGTCTCCTCGCTGCTGCATTTACCACCCAAGCTTCACACCCATATAAGAGTGTTGGTACTACTATACTTTCATACATTCCCTTCTTTGCCTCCATAGATAACGTTTTTTGACTCCACATATACCTCAACGCACCACTCACCTTTTTTCCCTCATCAATTCTATGATTAACCTCATCCTTCATAAATCCATCCGCCGACACGTCAACTCCCAAGTATCTGAAAACATTCACTTCTTCCATACTCCTCCTCCCCAATTTGATATCCAATTTTTCTTTATCTAAATCATTTGATACCCTCATCACCTTGTATTTACCTTTGTAAAAAATTATTAAACCATAATGCACTTTTATTAAATACTATACTGTAGTCCACATTTTACTTTACCTGTACAGTACTTAGAATTTACTTATGCCCTTAAGACGGGATGAAACTAGGCATCTAGCCCATTCTGCATTTGTGAATTCTTTAAAAAAAAAAAAAATGCTAGGGAGAACTTTAATAATTGTATTATTTATCAATACTTCATCGCTATTATTATTACTATTTTTAATCCTAAAAGCTCTCAACTTACTACTATTCACATATTAACAAAATGAATAAAACTGCTACAAATACATACTTTTATTGCAAACATTTAACTCAGGCCTGGCTTCAGCAGGTCAATTAAAAGAAATGCCAAAAAAAAAATGAACTCATATCCAGTTAGAACAGAGGTGACTAAATGGCTGTGTTTTAGGGCACAGAAAATGACCAATGTGGAAAGAAAGTTGAGGAAGCACTTGGGTACTGATGTTTTTTCCAACAACCATAGCTCCTAATTTAGCTTGAGGGACAGTTGACGTTAACATAGTATGTGTTTGCCTCTCATGTATGTTTACTGGTGTCTACTGTGAATTACAGCCACTTCTAGTCACTGTTTTCTGTGTATCTTTCACTTTCAGGATTAATTTCCTGGGTCACTGTCATTATTCACTAACATGTCATCCTCGTACATTATTGTACAGTACAGTGGACCCCCGCTTAACGATCACCTCCAAATGCGACCAATTATGTAAGTGTATTTATGTAAGTGCGTTTGTACGTGTATGTTTGGGGGTCTGAAATGGACTAATCTACTTCACAATATTCCTTATGGGAAAAAATTCGGTCAGTACTGGCACCTGAACATACTACTGGAATGAAAAAAGTTCGTTAACCGGGGGTCCACTGTATATATAACCATATATAGTAGTATATATGGTAGTATATATGGTAGTAGGTTGGTAGACAGCAACCACCCAGGGAGATACTACCGTCCTGCCAAGTGAGTGTAAAACGAAAGCCTGTAATTGTTTTACATGATGGTAGGATTGCTGGTGTCTTTTGTCTCATAAATATGCAAGATTACAGGCATGTCTTGCTACTTCTACTTACACTTAGGTCACACTACACATACATGTACACGTTTATTTATACACACTCATCTGAGTTTTCTTTGATTTTATCTTAAAATTATAGGGGGATAATTATAGGGGGATAAGTCTGTTGAGTATACCTGGTAAAGTGTATGGTAGAGTTATTATTGAGAGAATTAAAAGTAAGACGGAGAACAGGATAGCAGATGAACAAGGAGGCTTTAGGAAAGGTAGGGGGTGTGTGGACCAGGTGTTTACAGTGAAACATATAAGTGAACAGTATTTAGATAAGGCTAAAGAGGTCTTTGTGGCATTTATAGATTTGGAAAAGGCGTATGACAGGGTGGATAGGGGGGAAATGTGGCAGATGTTGCAGGTGTATCGTGTAGGAGGTAGGTTACTGAAAGCAGTGAAGAGTTTTTACGAGGATAGTGAGGCTCAAGTTAGAGTATGTAGGAAAGAGGGAAATTATTTCCCAGTAAAAGTAGGCCTTAGACAAGGATGTGTGATGTCACCATGGTTGTTTAATATATTTATAGATGGGGTTGTAAGATAAGTAAATGCGAGGGTCTTGACAAGAGGCGTGGAGTTAAAAGATAAAGAATCACACACAAAGTGGGAGTTGTCACAGTTGCTCTTTGCTGATGACACTGCTCTTGGGAGATTCTAAAGAGAAGTGGCAGAGATTGGTGGATGAATTTGGTAGGGTGTGCAAAAGAAGAAAATTAAATGTGAATACAGGAAAGAGTAAGGTTATGAGGATAACAAAAATATTAGGTGATGAAAGATTGGATATCAGATTGGAGGGAGAGAGTATGGAGGAGGTGAATGTATTCAGATATTTGGGAGTGGACGTGTCAGCGGATGGGTCTATGAAGGATGAGGTGAATCACAGAATTGATGAGGGGAAAAGGGTGAGTGGTGCACTTAGGAGTCTGTGGAGACAAAGAACTTTGTCCTTGGAGGCAAAGAGGGGAATGTATGAGAGTATAGTTTTACCAACACTCTCATATGGGTGTGAAGCATGGGTGATGAATGTTGCAGCAAGGAGAAGGCTGGAGGCAGTGGAGATGTCATGTCTGAGGGCAATGTGTGGTGTGAATATAATGCAGAGAATTCGTAGTTTGGAAGTTAGGAGGAGGTCCGGGATTACCAAAACTGTTGTCCAGAGGGCTGAGGAAGGGTTGTTGAGGTGGTTCGGACATGTAGAGAGAATGGAGCGAAACAGAATGACTTCAAGAGTGTATCAGTCTGTAGTGGAAGGAAGGCGGGGTAGGGGTCGGCCTAGGAAAGGTTGGAGGGAGGGGGTAAAGGAGGTTTTGTGTGCGAGGGGCTTGGACTTCCAGCAGGCGTGCGTGAGCGTGTTTGATAGGAGTGAATGGAGACGAATGGTTTTTAATACTTGACGTGCTGTTGGAGTGTGAGCAAAGTAACATTTATGAAGGGGTTCAGGGAAACCGGCAGGCCGGACTCGAGTCCTGGAGATGGGAAGTACAGTGCCTGCACTCTGAAGGAGGGGTGTTAATGTTGCAGTTTAAAAACTGTAGTGTAAAGCACCCTTCTGGCAAGACAGTGATGGAGTGAATGATGGTGAAAGTTTTTCTTTTTCGGGCCACCCTGCTTTGGTGGGAATCGGCCAGTGTGATAATAAATAAATAGTTCTTGGTCTTATTACTTTTCCTTTTATATCCATGGGGAAGTGGAATAAGAATCTTTCCTCCGTAAGGCATGCGTGTTGTAAAAGTCAACTAAAATGCCGGGAACAATGGGCTAGTAACCCCTTTTCCTGTAAAGATTACTAAAAAGAATAAGAAGAAGAAAATTGTCAAAGTGGGAAGTCTGAATGTGCGTGGATGTTGTGCAAATGATAAGAAAGAGATGATTGTGGATGTTATGAATGAGAAGAAACTGGATGTCCTGGCTTTAAGTGAAACAAAGCTGAAGGGGGTGGGAGAGTTTCAATGGAGAGGAATAAATGGGATTAGGTCAGGGGTTTCAAATAGAGTTAGAGCTAAAGAAGGAGTAGCAATAATGTTGAAGGATAAGCTATGGCAGGAAAAGAGGGACAACAAATGTATAAATTCAAGGATTATGTGGAGTAAAATAAAGATTGGATGTGAAAAGTGGGTTATAGTAAGCGAGTATGCACCTGGAGAAGAGAGAAGTGCAGAGGAGAGAGAGAGATCCTGGGAAATGTTGAGTGAATGCATGGGGAGTTTTGAATCAAGTGTGAGAGTAATGGTGGTTAGGGATTTCAATGCTAAAGTGGGTAAAAATGTTATGGAGGGAGTAGTAGGTAAATTTGGGGTGCCAGGGGTAAATGTAAATGGGGAGCCTTTAATTGAGCTATGTGTAGAAAGAAATTTGGTAATAAGTAATACATATTTTATGAAAAAGAGGATAAATAAATATACAAGGTATGATGTAGCACGTAATGAAAGTAGTTTGTTAGATTATGTATTGGTGGATAAAAGGTTGATGGGTAGGCTCCAGGATGTACAAGTTTATAGAGGGGCAACTGATATATCGGATCATTATTTAGTTGTAGCTACAGTTAGAGTTAGAGGTAGATGGGAAAAAGAGGAAGGTGGCAACAACAAGTAAGAGGGAGGTGAAAGTGTATAAACTAAGGGAGGAGGAAGTTCGGGGGAGATATAAGCGACTGTTGGCAGAAAGGTGGGCTAGTGCAAAGATGAGTAGTGGGGGGTTGAAGAGGGTTGGAAAAGTTTTAAAAATGCAGTATTAGAATGTGGGGCAGAAGTTTGTGGTTATAGGAGGAAAGAGGAGTGATTGGTGGAATGATGAAGTAAAGGGTGTGATAAAAGAGAAAAAGGTAGCATATGAGAGGTTTTTACAAAGCAGAAGTGTTATAAGAAGAGCAGAGTATATGGAGAGTAAAAGAAAGGTGAAGAGTGTGGTGAGAGTGCAAAAGGAGAGCAGATGAAAGAGTGGGAGAGGCACTGTCAAGAAATTTTAATGAAAATAAGAAAAAGTTTTGGAATGAGTTAAACAAGTTAAGAAAGCCTAGGGAAAGTATGGATTTGTCAGTTAAAAACAGAGTAGGGGAGTTAGTAGATGGGGAGAGGGAGGTATTAGGTAGATGGCGAGAATATTTTGATGAACTTTTAAATGTTGAGGAAGAAAGGGAGGCGGTAATTTCATGCACTGGCCAGGGAGGTATACCATCTTTTAAGAGTGAAGAAGAGCAGAATGCAAGTGTGGTGGAGGTACGTGAGGCATTACGTAGAATGAAAGGGGGTAAAGCAGCTGGAACTGATGGGATCATGACAGAAATGTTAAAAGCAGGGGGGGGATATAGTGTTGGAGTGGTTGGTACTTTTGTTTAATAAATGTATTAAAGAGGGGAAGGTACCTAGGGATTGGCAGAGAGCATGTATAGTCCCTTTATATAAAGGGAAAGGGGACAAAAGAGACTGTAAAAATTATAGAGGAATAAGTTTACTGAGTATACCAGGAAAAGTATACGGTAGGGTTATAATTGAAAGAATTAGAGATAAGACAGAATGTAGAATTGCAGATGAGCAAGAAGGCTTCAGAGTGGGTAGGAGATGTGTAGATCAAGTGTTTACATTGAAGCATATATGTGAACAGTATTTAGATAAAGGTAGGGAAGTTTTTATTGCATTTATGGATTTAGAAAAGGCATATGATAGAGTGGATAGAGGAGCAATGTGGCAGATGTTGCAAGTATATGGAATAGGTGGTAAGTTACTAAATGCTGTAAAGAGCATAGTGACATTATAAATATATTAAACACATCCCTGTCTTTTAGGAGTGAAGAAGAGCAGAATGTAAGTGTGGGGGAGGTAGGTGAGGCATTACGTAAAATGAAAGGGGGTAAAGCAGCTGGAACTGATGGGATCATGACAGAAATGTTAAAAGCAGGGGGGGATATAGTGTTGGAGTGGTTGGTACTTTTATTTAATAAATGTATGAAAGAGGGGAAGGTACCTAGGGATTGGCGGAGAGCATGTATAGTCCCTTTATATAAAGGGAAAGGGGACAAAAGACTGTAAAAATTATAGAGGAATAAGCTTACTGAGTATACCAGGAAAAGTGTACGGTAGGGTTATAATTGAAAGAATTAGAGATAAGACAGAATGTAGGATTGCGGATGAGCAAGGAGGTTTCAGAGTGGGTAGGGGATGTGTAGATCAGGTGTTTACATTGAAGCATATATGTGAACAGTATTTAGATAAAGATAGGGAAGTTTTTATTGCATTTATGGATTTAGAAAAGGCATATGATAGAGTGGATAGAGGAGCAATGTGGCAGATGTTGCAAGTATATGGAATAGGTGGTAAGTTATTAAATGCTGTAAAGAGTTTTTATGAGGATAGTGAGGCTCAGGTTAGGGTGTGTAGAAGAGAGGGAGACTACTTCCCGGTAAAAGTAGGTCTTAGACAGGGATGTGTAATGTCACCATGGTTGTTTAATATATTTATAGATGGGGTTGTAAAGGAAGTAAATGCTAGGGTGTTCGGGAGAGGGGTGGGATTAAATTTTGGGGAATCAAATTCAAAATGGGAATTGACACAGTTACTTTTTGCTGATGATACTGTGCTTATGGGAGATTCTAAAGAAAAATTGCAAAGGTTAGTGGATGAGTTTGGGAATGTGTGTAAAGGTAGAAAGTTGAAAGTGAACATAGAAAAGAGTAAGGTGATGAGGGTGTCAAATGATTTAGATAAAGAAAAATTGGATATCAAATTGGGGAGGAGGAGTATGGAAGAAGTGAATGTTTTCAGATACTTGGGAGTTGACGTGTCGGCGGATGGATTTATGAAGGATGAGGTTAATCATAGAATTGATGAGGGAAAAAAGGTGAGTGGTGCATTGAGGTATATGTGGAGTCAAAAAACGTTATCTATGGAGGCAAAGAAGGGAATGTATGAAAGTATAGTAGTACCAACACTCTTATATGGGTGTGAAGCTTGGGTGGTAAATGCAGCAGCGAGGAGACGGTTGGAGGCAGTGGAGATGTCCTGTTTAAGGGCAATGTGTGGTGTAAATATTATGCAGAAAATTCGGAGTGTGGAAATTAGGAGAAGGTGTGGAGTTAATAAAAGTATTAGTCAGAGGGCAGAAGAGGGGTTGTTGAGGTGGTTTGGTCATTTAGAGAGAATGGATCAAAGTAGAATGACATGGAAAGCATATAAATCTATAGGGGAAGGAAGGCGGGGTAGGGGTCGTCCTCGAAAGGGTTGGAGAGAGGGGGTAAAGGAGGTTTTGTGGGCAAGGGGCTTGGACTTCCAGCAAGCGTGCGTGAGCGTGTTAGATAGGTGTGAATGGAGACGAATGGTACTTGGGACCTGACGATCTGTTGGAGTGTGAGCAGGGTAATATTTAGTGAAGGGATTCAGGGAAACCGGTTATTTTCATATAGTCGGACTTGAGTCCTGGAAATGGGAAGTACAATGCCTGCACTTTAAAGGAGGGGTTTGGGATATTGGCAGTTTGGAGGGATATGTTGTGTATCTTTATATGTGTATGCTTCTAGACTGTTGTATTCTGAGCACCTCTGCAAAAACAGTGATAATGTGCGAGTGTGGTGAAAGTGTTGAATGATGATGAATGTATTTTCTTTTTGGGGATTTTCTTTCTTTTTTTTGGGTCACCCTGCCTCGGTGGGAGACGGCCGACTTGTTGAAAAAAAAAAAAAAAAAATCCCTGTCTTAGACAGGGATGTGTAATGTCACCATGGTTGTTTAATATATTTATAGATGGGGTTGTAAAAGAAGTAAATGCTAGGGTGTTCAGGAGAGGGGTGGGATTAAATTATGGGGTATCAAATTCAAAATGGGAATTGACACAGTTACTTTTTGCTGATGATACTGTGCTTATGGGAGATTCTAAAGAAAAATTGCGAAGGTTAGTGGACGAGTTTGAGAATGTGTGTAAAGGTAGAAAGTTGAAAGTGAACATAGAAAAGAGTAAGGTGATGAGGGTATCAAATGATTTAGATAAAGAAAAATTGGATATCAAATTGGGGAGGAGGAGTATGGAAGAAGTGAATGCTTTCAGATACTTGGGAGTTGAAGTGTCGGCGGATGGATTTATGAAGGATGAGGTTAATCATAGAATTGATGAGGGAAAAAAGGTGAGTGGTGCGTTGAGGTATAAGTGGAGTCAAAAAACGTTATCTATGGAGGCAAAGAAGGGAATGTATGAAAGTACAGTAGTACCAACACTCTTATATGGATGTGAAGCTTGGGTGGTAAATGCAGCAGCGAGGAGACGGTTGGAGGCAGTGGAGATGTCCTGTTTAAGGGCAATGTGTGGTGTAAATATTATGCAGAAAATTCGGAGAAGGTGTGGAGTTAATAAAAGCATTAGTCAGAGGGTAGAAGAGGGGTTGTTGAGGTGGTTTGGTCATTTAGAGAGAATGGATCAAAGTAGAATGACATGGAAAGCATATAAATCTATAGGGGAAGGAAAGAGGGGTAGGGGTCGTCCTCGAAATGGTTGGAAAGAGGGGGTAAAGGAGGTTTTGTGGGCGAGGGGCTTGGACTTCCAGCAAGCGTGCATGAGCGTGTTAGATAGGAGTGAATGGAGACGAATGATACTTGGGACCTGACAATCTGTTGGAGTGTGAGCAGGGTAATATTTAGTGAAGAGATTCAGGGAAACCGGTTATTTTCATATAGTCGGACTCGAGTCCTGGAAATGGGAAGTACAATGCCTACACTTTAAAGGAGGGGTTTGGGATATTGGGAGTTTGGAGGGATATGTTGTGTATCTTTATACGTATATGCTTCTAAGCTGTTGTATTCTGAGCACCTCTGCAAAAGCAGTGATAATGTGTGAGTGTGGTGAAAGTGTTGAATGATGATTGAAGTATTTTCTTTTTGGGGATTTTCTTTCTTTTTTGGGTCACCCTGCCTCGGTGGGAGACGGCCGACTTGTTGGAGAGAGAGAAAAAAAAAAAAAAAAAAAAAAAAAAATATAGTACTTTACTGTATTATATTCCTTGTAACTAACGGATAAAAACTCATACCAAACAATGCCTTCCCTACAATAACGACTTGTTTTTATGAGGTACTTCTGCTTACATCCTGTCAATATTCCTAGTCACGTGTACAAACTCTCTCTTACCTTGGCCACACGGATAATTTCAGGGATACATAGGTAAGCATCTACGGGTGCAAGGCCTTGCCCAATGATGTACGATTCATCTGCCTTTTGTCTATGCATGTGCATTTTATCTTGCTCACTGTATACAGCAACAGATCGAATGCCTAATTCTGTGCAGGCTCTAAAGACTCTTATAGCAATTTCACCTGCAAAATTAATATTATGAGTGCTAGAAAAATTATAGCTGAGGAAAGTGTTATTTTTCAAAGTAATGATTAAAAACGTAAGCAAATTTAAAAGAAAGGGGAAATATCCCCATCATGTATACGCAAGAGATGCTGGGTTCTTAGCCAGTGGCATACCTCCAAGAGAAGTAGTCCCTGCCCCTATGCATGAAACATTTAAATCAAACTACTGCACTAAGGTGGTCCAGCATTAGGGGAGGAGGAACTTTTACATTGTAAAAACTTCTCATGTACTAGTTATTTTCACTGAGAAAAATCCTCCAATCAGCTGGGTAAGGTGACTCAGCACTTGGGAAGTTTTACATTGTAAAAACCACTTAAATGCTATTTTTTTCTAAGAAGATACTTACAATCTGTTAAATTATATTTCAGACTGAAATGCATATGTAAGTAACTGTCAGTGACATACCTCTATTAGCAACTAGAACAGATTTGATGGGTTGATATTCTATGCTAGAGGAGGAATGTGCCATTCGTGTGATTTGCATCGCTTTGGTTAGCACATAGCGAGGGTGAACTATGTGGTGTGCCGAGGTCACCCCCAACCGGGTCAAGTGAGCTCCCAACATCTTTATTAATCACAACTCTGTAAAATGAAGAGAAAATTACTTAAGGCAAGCAAAAAAATATGCATTAAAAATCTCCACGACTATGGTGTTCTTCGCACCTACTCCAAGGTTGAGGGACTAATTACCTCATCTTCTTTACATAGTCCTACTGTCTTCAAGTTATGTCCTGGAATTTGTATTGATAAAGCCACTGGATGGCGAAACGTCTACAATAAAGATACCCAGATGTTGCACATGTGTCTTAATTTCATTAAAAATGTACTTAAAGAACAGGAGTCTACCAGCTCTTCAACAAAATTTTTAAAATATAGTACAATACTATGTCTACAATGTTTTATACATGTTAAAAATACAACCAAATTGCCTGATTATTGTCCTGCCCCCCAAAATGCCATATAAGCTTGGTTCAAACTACATTAAATCTTTTCAGGTTATAAAGATGAAAAGAGGTAAAACAAAGTTTACAGACTCCTCTTTCTTTCTAAAAGCATTCCACAACACCTCACCATTTTCTTCTTTGTCTTTCTAACAAAATGTGATTTAACCAATTCCAAATTTCATTCAATTATTTTATCTATTATGACAAAATTAGTAACAGGAAAAATTCCTCAAAATACATGTCCTGCACAATTAAGAACTTCATTATCTTTTACAATATCTCCAGAACCACTCTCAGCCAGCAACTTCAAAAGTACTGTTAAAAAAAAAAAAAACTCTCCCAATCATATCAAAACATCAGCAAAATATGTGGAAACTATATATCCATATTTTCATTGTCACAAACATATGGAAAACAACATACGTACGGCCTCTTCTCACTTAGCGACGCACTTGCTTACCGACGCCTTGGACTTATGACGGGCTCTCTGACCAGCATTCATATCTAAATAATGTATACTCGAGCTGATTTCCTCTATTCTGTTTATTTCAATCTACAGTATAAACATTTAAAAATATACCAGAAATGTTATAAATGGTGCAAAGGTGACATTAAAATAATATCAAAGATGATTGACACAAATTCACTACCATTATAGTATGCTCTTCACTTAGCGAAGAATTCATTTAACAACGTGGTCTTAGGAACGGAACTCCATCATTAAGTGAGGAGAGGCTGTAATCTTAGGCTCAATATCTGTAATCCTCACTACCATTAAAGCAGTGTCCACATCACATAATTCTTAAAACAATTAAACTCTATAAAAGCTATATTCTTCTTTCAACGTACCAGCTGTATCCCACTAAGGTGGGGTGGCCAAAAAGAAAAATCTAAAGTTTCTCCTTTTAAATTTAGTAATATATACAGAAGGGGTTACTAGCCCCTTGCTCCCGGCATTTTAGTCGCCTCTTACGACACGCATGGCTTACAGAGGAAGAATTCTGTTCCACTTCCCCATGGAGATAAGAGGATATAAACAAGAATTAGAGAGAAAATAGAAGAAAACCCAGAGGGGTGTGTATATACAGTGGACCCCCCGTTAACAATATTTTTTCATTCCAGAAGTATGTTCAGGTGCCAGTACTGACCGAATTTGTTCCCATAAGGAATATTGTGAAGTAGATTAGTCCATTCCAGACCCCCAAACATACACGTACAAACGCACTTACATAAATACGCTTACATAATTGGTCGCATTGGGAGGTGATCGTTAAGTGGGGGTCCACTGTATATGCTTGTACACGTATGTATAGTGTGACCTAAGTGTAAGTAGAAGTAGCAAGACGTACCTGTAATCTTGCATATTTATGAGAGACAAAAGACACCAGCAATCCTACCATCATGTAAAACAATTACAGGCTTTCGTTTTACACTCACTTGGCAGGACGGTAGTACCTCCCTGGGCAGTTGCTGTCTACCAACCTACTACCTACAATAAAAGTTATATATTTTTTTTTTCAACAAATCGGCCATCTCCCACCAAGGCAGGGTGACCCAAAAAAAGAAAGAAAATCCCCAAAAAGAAAATACTTTCATCATCATTCAACACTTTCACCACACTCACACATTATCACTGTTTTTGCAGAGGTGCTCAGAATACAACAGTTTAGAAGCATACACATAAAGATACAGAACATATCCCTTCAAACTGCCAATATCCCAAACCCCTCCTTTAAAGTGCAGGCATTGTACTTCCCATTTCCAGGACTCAAGTCCGACTATATGAAAATAACTATATATAGCTATATAGCATGTAATAGGATATTCAATTCTCTCGTATTCATTGTAACTCCTAAATTTATTTCTACAACCACCTAAAAGACTATTTAAAAGTACTCAATGCCTTATTAATCTTAAGATTGTCTTAAAGTTTGCCCGAAATGCTCTGCATATTATTTGGGCTTTCTGCATGCACACCAAAATGTCATTTACCTCTGTACATTGTATCATGCTGAAGTAAAGTATGTGTCTTAATCTATCATTCTATTCAAAATTTACTGGCATTATTAATGCAGTGGAACCTCAAATTTCAAACGTATCACTTATTGAATGTTTCAAAAAGAGAATCCTTTTTTCAAACCAACTTGGTCCCTATTATCGAATGCGCCCCTATTTTCGGACCGCCAGTACCGGACCTGTCCACCAGCCCGCTCTGTCCGCGTCCCCGCGCAGGCGCTGTGAGCCAGTCTGGCTTTGTTGATATCAAGCTTGAGTGAACACTAACCTGCGCTCTCATTCAAACATTTACTATTATTTCATTGTGTTTAGTGCCTGTGGGACTGTGAAATAAGCTACCATGGGACCAAAGAAACTTGCTAGTGGTACCCCTGTGGTAAATAAAGTGAGAAACACCATAGATGTGAAGAAGGGAAAATTCTTAGGAATCCACCTTGATAATAAGACTCAAATTTCATACACATATACAACAAATTTCTAAGAAAATTTCCAAGACTGTAGGCATACTATCGAAGATGCGGTACTATGTTCCACAGTCAGCCCTCTTGGCCCTATATCACTCTCTTATTTACCCCTATCTCACCTATGGAATTTGTGCATGGGGCTCAACAACAATTAACCATCTCAGACCACTAATTACCCAACAAAAGGCTGCAGTTAGAATGATAACAAATTCTCACTACAGGCAGCACACTCCACCAATATTCAATACACTAAACCTACTCACCATACAAAACATCCATACTTATTACTGCACCTATTACATACATAGAACACTTAACTCTGATATTAACCCTCCCCTCAAACATCTCCTTGCCAACCTCAACAGAACACATGACCATAACACAAGGCACAGATCACTCTTTGATGTTCCTCGTGTCCATCTCACACTATGCAAAAACTCAATGCACATAAAAGGCCCTAAAATCTGGAATTCATTACCTGTAAATATAAAAGAAACACTACCTGTTTATAAATTCAAGTCTCTTCTCAAAGATCACTTACTCACCCAAAACCAAATAAATACTGAATAACTGAACCTTATAAATTGTATATCTTAAATGTTTCTCACAATTATATCACATAAATGTTAAACCTAAAACCGAATCTAACTTTATTATTTTTTAAATACACTACCTAACAGAATCCTTCATATGACTGAATGTACAACAATACAAGCAACCATATGACCTGTCTTTGTAATACTCACTTGTGATTTATAGTAATCTGTTTTCATTAATGTTTTATCACTGATTTCATCATTGCTTAGTTAATCTTAAGTTAATTTTAAGCCAGCCCGTAATGCTATGCATAGTATAAGTGGCTTTGGCATGCTGCTCTTATCTGTATTTTTTTGTACCTCTGTATGTGTGCTCAAATTGGAAATAAATAAATAAATAAATAAATAAATAAATAAATAAATAAATAAAAAGGAAATAATACAGAGGTATGAGAGTGGTGGAGACTTGCTGAGCTTGCCAGGATGTATGGGAATAACAAGTCGATCATTGGTTCTATCCTGGCAAAAAAATAACAAATCAAGGAAGCTGATGTTGCAAAAGGTGTTAATATGCTAACCAAAAAAAGACCACAAATAGTTGAAGAGGTTGAGAGGTTGTTGCTGATGTGGATCAAAGATAGAGATGGCAGGTGACAGGGTTTCAAAGACAATTATTTGCAAAAAGGCAAGGAAGTTGCATGCCGATCTGGTACAGAAAACTCCTGGAACTAGTTCAATGACAGAACCATGTCCTATTTTAAGGAAATGTTAAAGAGACGCCAGAAACAGAGGACTGTGGACAGTTATTTTGTGAGACAGGGGTCCAGTGACTCAAGCTGGTCCTAGTGGCATTAAAAGACAGAAGGGAAGTAACCCCAGAGAGGGCTTTACCTGAAGTCCTCATGGAAGGGAATTCTCCTTCCAAACACTAACCCCAACTCCCTCTCTTCTCCTCCCTATCTTCCAAATACCATCACCAATCTTTAATAAAGGTAAGTAAAAATGTTATTTTATATTTATATACATAATTGAACACTATAGTATTTGTTATGTGTATGTAAAACTGTAATTAATCTCTACAAAATGCATTTTTTTGTGAGTATTTTTGAGTTTCTGGAACGGATTAATTGTATTTCCATTATTTCTTAAGGGAAATATTGCTTCGATTTTCAGACTTTTCGAATTTAGAACTAGCTCCTGGAACGGATTAAGTTTGATATTTGAGGTTCCACTTTATTATGCTCCCAATAAACAATGAAGAAAAATTATATGAATAAGAATAAATAAAACCAAAGGAATGTTTAAAAAATTATCAATGTGATTAGAATATTATACAAGATGGAATAAAAATGTATGTACATACCAGGGAGAGGAAAGCAGTGCAGGCTATAGTGGAGAGGGAAGTACTGTCAAGTACTTCCAGCAGTAGTAGCCCACTGCCTTTATGTCGGGAAACCAATAAATTTTTTGTACTGCAGTAGTGGTGGCAGTGGGTATGTAGTACCTTTCAAGTCTCTTGAAAGTTAGTTTCTGGTGCCACTATCTGCAATTAAACTTTTTTTTTTGAAGACATTAGATTAATATGCTGATTGAAACTGGAAACTCATCAAATTTCTATCTTCCATAAAGAACTTGCTTCATACTTGGCTTTGTGTGTTAACAGAGCTTTAAAAAAAATATGGCTGGAAGATCTAAAAGGTTTTAATCAGCAGTCAAAAACATTATTTCTGCAATGAAAATTGTTTCGAATTATCTGTTGTAAGTGCTGCTTGAAAGTCTACAAAATCAAAATCTTCAATATCTGTGGAAAATATTTTAATCTTCCTAAGCTATAGTGCCTAATAGGTGTTTAATGTGTTGATTTGGGTCAAAAAATGCATTTGAAAATGGAATAGAACCAACAGGGTCCCTCTGCGTCTGCGCTGATGTGCGGGGAAGAGGTCGAGAGAGGGCATCGGGGTGAGCGGAAGTGTTTTGAATGAAGTTAAGAGGCTGTGAAAACATGGGACCAGGAAATTGGCATTCACGGCGGCCTAAGGATTAATATAGGCCTCACTTCATAATTAAATTCAAATTCAATTCAAAGTTTATTCCCATTGTATCAATCACATCTGCTAGAAAAATGACAGGATGGATAATGAGAACCTTCAAAACTAGGGAGGCCAAGCCCATGATGACACTCTTCAGGTCACTTGTTCTATCTAGGCTGGAATATTGCTGCACTCTAACAGCACCTTTCAAGGCAGGTGAAATTGCCGACCTAGAAAATGTACAGAGAACTTTCACGGCGTGCATAACGGAGATAAAACACCTCAATTACTGGGAGCGCTTGAGGTTTCTAAACCTGTATTCCCTGGAACGCAGAAGGGAGAGATACATGATTATATACACCTGGAAAATCCTAGAGGGACTAGTACCGAACTTGCACACGAAAATCACTCACTACGAAAGCAAAAGACTTGGCAGACAATGCACCATCCCCCCAATGAAAAGCAGGGGTGTCACTAGCACGTTAAGAGACCATACAATAAGTGTCAGGGGCCCGAGACTGTTCAACTGCCTCCCAGCACACATAAGGGGGATTACCAACAGACCCCTGGCAGTCTTCAAGCTGGCACTGGACAAGCACCTAAAGTCAGTTCCTGATCAGCCGGGCTGTGGCTCGTACGTTGGTTTGCGTGCAGCCAGCAGCAACAGCCTGGTTGATCAGGCGCTGATCCACCAGGAGGCCTGGTCACAGACCGGGCCGCGGGGGCGTTGACCCCCGAAACTCTCTCCAGGTAAACTCCAGGTATAAGGATTACAATGCTGAGTTTACAGAATTTGGTTATTGTGTGGTTTACATGTAGTAAAATAATAATTACAGAGTGTACCACTAGAACACCTAGCATGGCTAGGCATTTCGGGCAGACTTATATTAAATCTTAAGTTTAAAATATTACAAAATTTTGAGGTAAGTTGGTATTATGGCTAAGTGACTAAATACTAGTTAGTGAGTTTAGCAATGTGAATGCTTTTGTTTTGGCACTATACATAGTTTCAGTATTGGAGTATCACAGGCCAACTTTTGACTAGTTAAGATTCATTATTTTGAGATTGAGATTGATATTTCTGTTTATGGTTAAATGGGTGAGTGAGTGTAAGTGTTAACCACCAGGTGGTATTCGTATTATTAGTTGACAGGGTGTATCAGGGAGATAAGATGTTTTCTGATGGTAGTTTTGAAGGTGATGAATGTGTCTGCAGTTCTCGAGTTCTCAGGTAGGGTGTTCCAGATTTTAGGGCCTTTGACATACATTGAATTTTTGTAAAGGTTTAGTCGGACACGGGGAATGTCAGAGATGTTTGTGTCTGGTGTTGTGCCTGTGGGTTCTGTCGCAACTATCAAGAAAGCGTTTTAGGTCAAGGTTAATATTGGAATTTAAGGTCCTGTAGATGTAGATTGCACAGTAGTAAGTGTGGATGTACTGGAGTTTACCTGGAGAGAGTTCCGGGGGTCAACGCCCCCGCGGCCCGGTCTGAGACCAGGCCTCCTGGTGGATCAGAGCCTGATCAACCAGGCTGTTGCTGCTGGCTGCACGCAAACCAACATACGAGCCACAGCCCGGCTGATCCGGAACTGACTTTAGGTGCTTGTCCAGTGCCAGCTTGAAGACTGCCAGGGGTCTGTTGGTAATCCCCCTTATGTGTGCTGGGAGGCAGTTGAACAGTCTCGGGCCCCTGACACTTATTGTATGGTCTCTTAACGTGCTAGTGACACCCCTGCTTTTCATTGGGGGGATGTTGCATCGTCTGCCAAGTCTTTTGCTTTCGTAGTGGGTGATTTTCGTGTGCAAGTTCGGTACTAGTCCCTCTAGGATTTTCCAGGTGTATATAATCATGTATCTCTCCCTCCTGCGTTCCAGGGAATACAGGTTTAGGGGGGGGGGGTGTTGCCAGGGATGGGATTTAGTGATTATTCTTACTGCGACTTTTTGTTGGGTTATTATTGGCTTTAGGTGTGTTGCTGCAGTTGAACCCCAAGCACAGATAGCATAGGTGAGGTATGGATATATAAGTGAATGGTATAGTGTGAGAAGGGCAGTTTGCGGCACGCAGTATCATATCTTGGAGAGGATCCCAACCGTTTTGGATACTTTTTTGGTTATGTGTTGGATATGGGTGCTGAAGTTCAGGTTAGGAAATGTCGTAACTGTTCCTGGTAAAGAGTGAGGGAACATGATTTATGGGACCACCGTAATAAAGTGGTAAAATTAGTGAATAATGGTGGGACCGGCGGTGACTGGTGCGCTGCCATGGAGTGTGTCCAGGGGAAATTACCCGTGAATTAATCCTCACTCATCGGTCTCAGATCTTAATGGAGTGGTCTCTAATGTGTATAATAATTATGAGACATTAAATCGTCTTGTGAATTGTAATGTAATCAGTGATAATAACACTAAGTTAAGAGAATGCGTGAAGTGAAATAAGTCGTTGTTCTCCAAGTGAACACATGTTTACCTCGTTGTTCCTGTCCCGAGGACAGTGAAGTTTTTACGGAGTCACGACTTCTAAACCGGGACAAACCAACGGATACCTGGTCCTGCTGGAATAAGAACCGTGTCGGTGTAGCAGGACATCGAAATGTGATGGTGAATGGAGGAAATAAGGAGCATCAATCACCCACAGTTAATTAAGTAACCCTTCTAGTTATAGCAGACTGATACTGGCCAGTTAGGTATGTTGTAATTGGATAGGTTATGGGTGATCCAGCTACATCAAGTGACCACCAGAGAATATCTGTTAAGTGGTGGTATTATATACAAGTGTTTTTTCCTTGAAGGATATATACATGTGCAACCTATCCCCCCCCCTTCATTCAGTTAAATATAATCTATACAATCCACAATTAATTAGTAGCGCCGTACTTGTGGGTGCTATCCAATTTATACTGGTCTCGGATAGATATGGATGAGACTGAGTGTCGAAGGGCCACCTGCAGTGACCAGAGGTGGTTAAGTTTTCTCACATGGTACACGGGGTGACTACGGTAAACAATATAGTTGTCTCCCAATGAGATTACTCGTATGCATGTAATGTTGAGGTACATATAGGTAACACCCTAGAAAATTTTCCATATCTGTCTGTGAAGGTATTCAAATATGAATTAATACTGTCTTATTTATATTTACACCATTAGAGAACATATTTGTTAACGACTGTCATTAAGTGTAAATATTAGCCAATAGTTATCATGGGTTACTAAGCCTTCTAGTATAATATTTATTTTAAGGGGGTGGGAGAGCTGACAGGGAAGAATAGCCAATGATGGAGAGTGACGGGAGAGGGTGGTCATTGATGGGAAGTGACGGGGGAGAGTGGTCGTTGACGGGGAGAGTGGTCGTTGACGGGGAGAGTGGTCGTTGACGGGGAGAGTGGTCGTTGACGGGGAGAGTGGTCGTTGACGGGGAGAGTGGTCGTTGACGGGGAGAGTGGTCGTTGACGGGGAGAGTGGTCGTTGACGGGGAGAGTGGTTTAAAGAACCAACATGTTGTTAAATTAGACATGTGCAACTCTTGGGTATCTTTATTGAGGAAACGTTTCGCCACACAGTGGCTTCATCAGTCCATACAAAGGATAAACTTGAACAGGAGGAGAATGAGGTAATCAGTCCCTCAACCTTGAGTCGATGTGGTCAGTCCATCAATCTTGAATAGAATACGGCATATGAGAGAAGCAGCTTATAAACCGTATGGCAGGAGAGGTGCAGCAGAGTAAAGTAGCTATTTTTAATTATACAGGCATAGCTATTCACGCGAAGCGATACCTGGAATAGTTCGTTAGTTTAATATGTTTATTATGCACCCCATACCCATCCTGTGGGCAGAACTGTGGTCAGGACACTCCATCCACTACCGAGGGGAAGCGAGACAGAACCCCTCCCCCCCCATACACACACGAAGAGGGTTTCACGGGAGGAGGAGCCCGCAGGGGCCATACAGCACCTTGAAAGATGAAAGGCAATCAGATCTGATCCAAGAGAAGAGAAAGTCTCAATTCTCTGGATCAAGAGCCCTTCA
>NC_091300.1:20561936-20726936 GCF_038502225.1 Cherax quadricarinatus
ACAGGGGAGTGGCGGCGGTAGCAACTAGTGTCACGAGCCAACCACGTGTGCACATGACTGACCTGCTTAAACTCTTATCTAAACAAAGCTTTACCCATTGTCTTGTCCAATTAGAGGAAATATATTGGATACCTTCAAGAATATATACACCGAGGTTAATGTCTGTGTACGTACACTGAATGTTAACTTTAATCTCTGTTTTAGGGATTAAAATATTATTGAGGTGAGCAGGTCTTCAGCAGACTATGACCCTCGTGTAATCAATATTTAAACCCTATTAACAAACACTTCTACACTCTGTGCAGGAGCACAGGCTGTGGCCTGATCGCTAAAGTTCTCGCTTCACACGGCGAGGGTCTACGTTCAATTCCCAACGCGGGTAAACACATTGGGCGTTTCTTTACACCGGTTGTCTATGTTCACCCATCAGTAAAATGGTTACCTAGAAGTTAGTCGACTGGTGTGGGTCGCATCCTGGGACAAGGACCTAATTTGCCCGAAATGCTCTGCATAACAAGGGGCTTTCTATAGAGTAGTATGTCATTGATGTCAACTAAGCCTATATACCATGCACATGTACTTGCAGTAGCTAGGCCTGTATACCATGTACATGCATTTGCAGTAAGACATTATTATATTATTATAGAAAGAGGCAACAAGTGTCCAGAGGGAGGCGAAAAGGCATGCACCTGTACAGAGCAGTTAGGTTCTACATTCGAGTCATTTTATCTAGACCTGCTGGGCAACATTAAGGTCATACAATGAAACTAGCAAAGATGTACTCCAAGGTGTCCATGCTTGTGTACACTAGGCTGCCTTATGAAGCCTGCCGGTGCTAGTCTCTAAGAGGTATAATAGCTTTATAATTTGAGTGTGGGAGAGATGGTAAAGGCCAATTTTAACACCTGAAAGCCTTAGGCCTAATTTTGTAAATCATGAAACTGGTCAGGTATGTAAATTACCATTATACACAATTTCCAAAAAAAAAAAAAAAAAAAAATTTTAGTAAAATTAAGCGATCCGAGGAAGCAAATGTGAGCGAGAAAACAAGCATTCTTCGTTCTGGCTAAAAGTATGTGTTTGGAAGCTGTAGCAACGCCTGAGGCCAACGAACCCCCACCCCTTATATTAGTAGCATCAACAGTACTGTACGTCTTTCAGAACCTACACCTTTCCTGGGGGGGAAGGGGGGAGCTTTATACCAGTGAAAGGCTCTTGATCCAAGGAATGGAGCTGCTTTCCCCTTAGACAAAACCTGATTTCCTTCCACTCGCTAGGCACTGTACGACCCCTACAGGTTTAGTACTTCCCGGAAATATAATGAGAGCTTAAAAGCATGTTGGGAAGTAGCAGCTATGCCAAGCTGGTTTGTATGGCAGCTAACTTTATAGACTTACCTAACCGATACTACTAAATATCCCTAGATTTCAACGCCCCACCTTTAAAATTCATCCCCACTACAGGAATTTATGCTCTCACAAACTCGAGAAAAACTGCACTAGCTATTTCGAATCACTGGTTCACCTTGATATTACTTCACAGTCAGGCTACACCGTTAAACAAATCTGAGAAACCTTCGCAAGCACACTACTGTAATCACTTACCCTACCGACGGCCACATGTTATATTGAGAAACAGTATGAATCATAACCTATTTGTGGTAATCCGCAGGAACGCACTGTATGGCCAACGACCATCTCCTACCTCTCAGCAGCCGCACGCCAAACTGAAGCCCAGTCCTCATTCCGCAGCAACACTCACTACCACTCTCTCTTGCCACTTCTCGCCACACCTACTTACTTCCTATCTACACCACATTTAACCTACCTCTACTCGAGCTGTAGATAGGCTAACATGGATAAAATAAAATACTTACACGTTATAGTCATATGTGCAATTGAAGGGAGAGAGGCTGGTTATAGCCGCCACACTATGATCGGCACCTTAGTGTTCCTATATATATGAACACGAAAATTCTCTATCACAAGGTGCATACACCAAGAGGTGTATGTTAATCAGTGTATACACAATGGCAGTTCATTTTATTTTAGGGATTAAAACCGACCCTCGTATTATAGGAAGACTTTAAACTCAATTACACAGCCTCTCTCACGAGAATATACAGAGATATGCATCTTACCTGGGGTTTACCTGGAGAGGGTTTCGGGGGTCAACGCCCCCTCGGCCTCATGGTGGATCGGGTCTGGTCAACCAGGCTGTTACTGCTGGCCGCAAGCAAGCTGACGTACGAACCACAGCCCGGTTGGTCAGGTACTGACTTTAGGTGCCTGTCCAGTGCCTTCTTGAAGACAGCCAGGGGTCTATTGGTAATACCCCATATGTATGCTGGGAGGCAATTGAACAGTCTTGGGCCCCAGACACTCATTGTGTTCTCTCTCAGTGTACTCGTGGCGCCCCTGCTTTTCATCCAGGGAATGTTGCATCTCTTGCCGAGTCTTTTGCTTTCATATGGAGTGATTTTCGTGTGCAGGTTTGGTACCAATCCCTCCAGGACCTTTCAAGTGTATATTATCATGTATCTCTCTCGCCTGCGTTCGAGGGAATACAGATCAAGGACCTTCAACCGTACCCAGTAGTTTAGGTGCCTCACCGCACTTGTGTGTGCCGTGAAAGGTCTTTGTACACTCTCCAGGTCTGCAATGTCGCCAGCCTTGAAGGGGGCCGTTTGTGCACAGCAGTATTCCAGCCTAGAGAGCACAAGCGATTTGAAGAGAATCATCATGGGCTTGGCGTCCCTAGTTCTCATTATCCATCCTATCATTTTCCTAGCGGATGAGGTAGATACGTTGTTGTGGTCTTCGAATGCGAGATCCTCTGACATTATCACTCCCAGGCCTTCACATTACTTTTCCGCTCTATTGTATTTTTTTAATTTCTTCAAGTTTTCCATATCTGAGTAGTTGAAATTTCTCCTCGTTGAACTTCATATTGTTTTGAGTGGCCCATTCGAAGATTAGTGATATATACAGTTTAATTTATTTCCTATGTAATTGAAGTACGTGTTTAGGCTTACTGGATTGCAACCTTAATTAATGACTATCGTGTAATTTACAGGCACTAACTTTAAGTGATATATCTAGTCACTATTACATTTATATGAAGTACTGAACCAGTGCGAGTCATTCAGCGCAAGGAATTACGAAGACTCGATCCTCCGTCCGCCAGCGCAATAGCAAAACCTAAATCAACAAATTGAATTTCGGACGTGGCACGATCCGAGTAAGGTATCTGTGTCTCCTAAGGTCAGCCCCCTCTACCTTGATGCATGCAAAAGTAGTGGTGCACACCATCAAAAAAACTATAATGAAACAAAATATATGTGCATGTACGGATGTACATTTTTCGTTTGTGTATCAGTGTGTGCATGTATAGTACATGTGCTTATTACTGTACTCTCCTATATGTGGGTGCAGGGGGGGAGGGGTGATTCACAGCTTCTGGTCCCGCCATTCGTTAGTGTATGGATGTGCACTTGTGCATACGTATTCAAGTGTGAGTACATGTTCATCTGAATACATGTTCACGTATGCGATTATGTATATGTATTGGTAGGTATTCATATGCACATGTATACATGTGAATGTATTCGTGCATTTGGCAACATCAGTGATACTTGGCGGGGAGAATCTAGTAGAGTAATACCAAAAAAAAGTGTTTAAGACTTAATAAGACTTTGTGGGGGCATGAGGGGGGGGGGGTTCTGTTTACATCAAGAAAACCTATAAACTAATCTTAATAAAATTCACGCAAGTTATTTCTTATAAAAAAATAGATCATCGTACTAAAATAAACACATTTTAAATCCTTCCTAATATTTACTATTTATTGAAAGTTTTACATGAAAATTTAATCTTTCCCAAATGGCAAAAGGAGTGTGTATAAATTTACATGGTGTAGGTTCTAAATATTTTTCAGTGTGACAGCTCGCTTTCTTGGTGGTCCAGAACATTAAGAATGATACTCCAAAATTTTTAATATAATTAACAAATTAGTGGCCACAAATCCTATATACTAAATATTAAATCTCCAAGCAAGACATATCAACGTTCAAAGTCTTAAGTCTACCAAAAAGGGATTCTCAGATTACACTGGTCAACAATTTTTGAAAAGCTATATGCTTCTTAAATGAGATTAGTTAATTCTTATGTATTTTCATGTCCTGAATCCAAGTATCACCTTGAAAAATTATTATATGATTATTGGCTACAGATTTAAAGATACGAGACATATATTTATTTTATTATTACGTACAATATGTGTCAGTATGTTGTAAACTCTAATTCGTACCTACTCTTTGCCTTTTTGCTTGACGCTTATAGCGGGCTGAAGAATCATCTCTTGCCAATGTCCAGCAATAGTCTGCAAGCATTCTTGTGCCCCATTTGCCCTGGAACCATTTTTTTCATGGCTGAACTATCTTGGTAAAACCTTTCACCATGTTCGTCACTAACTGCCCAACAGTTCGCTGAAAGTCTAAATGAAAGTCCAAAAAATGGATTTTAAGTGACGTTACATCCCATGTTCTTGTAAGCTTTGATGAGGTTTTCCACCAATTCTCCATAGTTGCCTTCCCTTCTGTTTCCAAGAAATTCCTTCGCTACTAACTTGAATGCTTCCTAAGTAGCTTTCTCCTTCCCATGAAGGTCTGATTCAAAGTCACCATCTTTAAAAAGCTCTCGAATCTGAGGACCATTGAAGACTCCTCCTCTTATCTTAGCGTCGCTCAGTGAGGGGAATTTTAATCTTAATACTTTAATCCCTGACCGGATTTGTCCACAGCTTTTACAAAGTTTTTCATGAGCCACAGTTTTGTGTGTAGTGGTAGTAGCAAAATTTTGTTTGGTTCAATGAGAGGCGGATGTTGAACAGTTTTCATCCCAGGCTCTAATTGACGAAGTGGCTAGTCTCGCCTGATGAAGTGGGAACCTCTTGCACGGCTGTCCCATTCACATAGAAAGCAGCAGTACTTTGTGTATCCACCCTGCAAGCCCATCACCAGAGTTTGGCAAGAAAATCACCTACCGTTCGCCTCAAAATATAAACTTGGACACCACAACCACTTTCTATGACTGCTGGAACAATAATGAAGGGCAGTGCAGTGAGACGGTGTGGTAAGAAACTGCCGCAATCCTGTTGGAACCTGTTGTAACACGTAGGTGTATATTGAAAAGTAGAGCCAACAAACAATTTTAACCATGATATTCATTATCAGTGACCTAAAATTTGTTGGGAATTGCTACTCTGGTCTCGGAAGCATTTTGTTTGTTGACCAGTGTCATCAACGATTCAGTTTTTTTTTTTTTAACTAGGCTGACAGTCATTCTCTGGTTATCACAACGTTTCAGTTATTTTTTAAACAAATTTGTACCTACACAGCATAAACTTACAGGGCTTCATCCCTCTCATAAGCTGGATCAGTACTGCATTAACGACTGAAGATGTTTAGAAGAAGCGAAGTCAAGATATTCCACAAAGAAAAACCACACCATTTTAGAAATACACTTGGCAAATTGACATCAGCACTCCAATACCAATCCTCTTAAATAAAATACACTAAGATTGAAACTGTGAAGTCGACCAGAAGGATTCTCAACACATCACCCAGAAACCAAACCTGAAATATCTGTAAACCATTGAACAGAGTGCACCTACACATGCCAATAGCTGCATAGATCTTTCCCTAGCTATAGCACACCACAGGTAAACAATATAAATTGTTTGAGATATTTTCAACTTATAAACTATTTTCATCCCGCTAGGTTTTAAAGTCAGGCAACAACTTAAAGTATCCCTTAGGGCTCAGGGGATACCTAATAATCAATATTTATAGCACATCACCAATCTGCATTAGTGAATAAGTTCCAAACTTGGTATTAACCAATTTTGTGTGTACGGTGCTTATGATTTGTATTACAGAAACTTGCATGATTTGTATTAACATTTTAGTGATTGACAAGATATTAAATGATTGACAAGATGCAAATTAAAGACTTTAAATGCATTATCTTTAATTTAGCAGAGTTTACATTTAAGTCTGAACCAGTCACATGGCTATAAGATTACTTACAGAGATTAATGTTCATATTGAGCAACGTCGGTCAAACAAGCCGAACTGCATTAAAAAATACAAAATTCTAAAATTTTTATATCAATGAATACGTGTAAATACAACACCTATTTTGGCACTAAAACTAACTTCAATCTTAATGTAATCCTGTGAAAGGTAACAAAATATAAAATACCTAGGCCATAATCTACATATTTTATAAATATAAATATGCAAATAATATTGATCAATAAAATCTTAATTTCGTGATAATGCAATTTTTTAGCAAATGTTATGTAACAATGATGTTATAAAACAATGAAATTACGCTGCTGATTTGGCAAAACTATATTAGCTGAATTAGTCAATACGGCAAGCTTGGCTTAAAAGGACAATGTGTGTGTGCATATGTAAATTAGATATACAACAATGAGATCTCGATGGAAACAGTCACCACATATCACTGCTTTATGATCAGAACAATAAAAAAATTTCATTTATATGTACAACTTTTGTATGATACACTAAAAATATTAAAACGAAAATATAGGGAAACATCAGCAATGAAGTTTACATCCAGAGCATGTTTAGCATCCTTCACCTATGACCTATGTACGAAAATAACACAAGTGAACCCTGAATCTATGTCCTATGTAATGGAAATGAGAACTTCCAATAATCACCCAGGTGCAGTAATCTGGAAACCACAAGCTAATGATTACGAATGTCGAATTCTATACAAAAAATTTTAAATGAAATTAATTCCTAACTTAGCGAGAGCGCATGTGGTTGCCATGCCAACGCTGGCAAGCATCACGAGGGGTACATGATGGAAGGCTAGGCTGACCAAGCAGGCCGAGATGAACGTTCTCAACCTCCCTTAAAACACCTGACAACACTAACGTCGTGCCTGTCACAGGTGACAATTTTATGGGGAAGTGCTAAACCCACAATGGTCATACAGCGTCTGAGATATTGGGGGTCTATATATAAACTGTATATACATTAACGAATGTTTATAATCTGGCCAGTTATAAGACTTGCCCGGTCGGGTACATCTGAGATAAAATTTTAAGGTATCAAGTTTGTAACTTTTATATTATTTATATACTAAACCTATTAATTGTATAGCATATAGTGTAATACGAATAATGTGTGGCCAACTTAATGTTTAACATGTTATCTTCTCTTATCTACTGGATTAATGAAGCGAGGGCCAGCTTGATGAAATCGAAGATAAGGTTTCCAACCAATCTTCTTGTAACACCCTCTTAAGCAAACCTTTTTGGTCCAAAACCCAGGACATACTTGTTTTCAACTGGGGGCAGAGCGTTAAAAGTTTTAAGAGGACTGGGATCCAGGAATGACGATAACTAAATTGGAAGCCAAAGAATAAAAGGGCCTGCTGGGCCGAGTTAAAAATTTATAAGCAAGAGTGGGATAACTTAAGTGTACCTGAACGAGTTATTCATTTCTTACTCTAGCAATATTGTTCACTTTTTGTGTGTGTAAACTGTATTCATAACACTAACGAAACACACACACACTAATAATTGGAGTGTTCACAAAATAATATTTAAAGTTTTTCTAATCCTCCTCCCCTTTAATCCCCGTTTCCCCACATGATCCCTTTATTATATTAAGATTAACATTAATTATTAAACAGTAGCATGTGGCCGCACTGGCCGTAATAATTAAACTCTTGGTCAAGTGCAGGCTATTACTCAGATATATTACCTTAATTATAATTGTGGGTGGATTGAGGGTGAAACGTAACATCTATACCACTGGGAAATGGGGGGGGGGGGGGGGGGGGGGGGGAATCAGGTTTAATTCGATGCGACATGACTGACTATAAAGACAGTGCATATAATTTTGAGTGGAGTCCGCAAACGCGTACGCAATATCATGTGCAAAAAAAAAAAATATCACTTAAGAGGTTTACAAATGCTACACTGATGTATGACCACAGCCAAACTTCTCCAGTACACACACGCCATAAAATACTACAAAAGTTTTTGATCACAAGCTTATGGATTTTTTTTTTTTTTTTTACATTCCTCACAGTCGATTAAGAATGCAGCAGGAATTTGCCAACAAAGAGCCCCGAGGACCTAGGAAGGAATGTAACAATGATGTATCGAGCCCACAACACGCACCCGGCACTTTCTATTGATCCCCGCCCTGGGTAAGGCAAATATATGCTCCCTCAGGGCCCAAGACAGGTCTGGACCAAATCTTGGACCGGTGCCCACAAGTGGCTCACCCACTCAGTAATTTAGAAAAAAAAAAAGTTTCCATGTAATTTTTAGCGTGCGTATGTACACTATTTTGTACCAAAATAATTGCAAACTGGCTTTGGGCGCCCCAGCGTCCGTGTCAGCCATCAGTCGTCATACCTGGTTACTGTAGTGCAGTCCATGCCTTTCAAGGATGGCTACCTTGATGTTGAAGAATTCTTTTATTAATATTAATGGAGACAGCTAAACTTGTTTGAGATGGGGGGTACACAGCATTCGGGGAATAAGGAATGAGAGGCAATCGGATTCGATCAAAGTGAAAGGTAGCCCCCAAGTCCCTGGATCAAGAGCCCTGATCGAGATCAATGCCCCTCTCTTGAATGGCGTGAAAGACCCCTCATTCAAGAAATGTAAGCTATCCTTCCCATTCTCGGATCAAACTTGATTAAATCCCATTCCCCAGGTGTTGTATGATCTTCACGACTAACATTTCCCTTACATTTCTGCCGCTTATTATTGTCTCAAGTTTCCACACTTCACTAAAGTTACAGAAATATTTGGCCAATCACTCCGAAATAATACAAATATGAGAGTTTAATTTAACACACAAAGGTGACCACAAAGTACTTTTTTTTAATTCAAAACTATTACGAAAATGTAGTTCTCCGAATACGATAGTTAATGTGTTAATATGAAGTTGGCTGGCAGATGGACTGAGTAAATAAGGAGCTTTAGTGAGCTATGCTTATCTATTCACATTAATTCGTGACAACACAAACTGTTATATTCAGTTACATTTAGTTGTACATGATATATTTTTTAATGCACAGTTTCCATTATTTTTTTTTTCAAAATAACAAGCTGAAAGATAAATTGTATTACTCTCACGTTGATCAGTTTATTGATAATTATGATTATCTTGGTAATAAAATAAGAGATTTCTGGAAGGGTACAATGCTGTTAATCCCTTCTTTCTGTTTATAAAGGTAATACTAATTGCTATATTAGTACGTTAATTCACTGTTTCAAGGTGCTTCCCTCGTCACGTATTTGACCATCACATGTGCCGTAAGGTTGGGATTCAGTACAATATACACACATTAATAATACACCTTTGAACTTTGCAGCAACAATAATAACCCAGGAACATTCCAAGAATATATGACTTGATTGTTTTACTCTAATTAAATTTAGAGGTATTGATGATGTACTTTGTTACAAAAAGGCGATATCTATAAAGTATAGACATCTCCACAGAATACTAGAAGGTCTCCCCCTCTAGCATTCAGCTTGTTTCTGGTTTTTTGTAACAAGTAGTCAGTATTCTGTTTGTTATTCTTTAAAATTATGATAAATTTTAATAGTGGTTTAAGACTGCAACTGATAGGATACTAACTAAAGAAATAAAAACTGACAAGTTTATTAACAAAGTTGTCTAGGTGGACAAAATCAAAGTAAATGAATCGGTTATAATTTAGGATATAAGCTCCTACACTTCTCTAGTAGTAATATAGTGCTAAAGGCACATTGTATCAGTATGACTTCAGTGCCGTCTGGTATGTTATCAATTATAAAAGTACGTGGATGTACGTGTACGTACGTAGTGTGTGTGTGTGTGTGTGTGTGTGTGTGTGTGTGTGTGTGTGTGTGTGTGTGTGTGTGTGTGTGTGTCTGTATTGTGTGTGTGTGTGTGTCTGTATTGTGTGTGTGTGTGTGTCTGTATTGTGTGTGTGTGTGTGTCTGTATTGTGTGTGTGTGTGTGTGTGTGTGTGTGTGTGTGTGTGTGTGTGTGTCTGTATTGTGTGTGTGTGTGTGTGTGTGTGTGTGTGTGTGTGTGTGTGTGTGTGTGTGTGTGTGTGTGTGTGTGTGTCTTGGTTATTCGTTGTCTCAAGACTCTAGTAGACAAACAGTGACTGACTAAACGCCCTTGTATAATTTATCTTCTTGACCAACAAGGCAATCAAAACAGCTTGCTTGAATAATATAAATCATTCGCCAACAACAATAATGTAACAGTGGCTGGACAGCAGGGGACGACGAAGTTGACGATCAAGAAGACGAATGGAAAGCCAGAAACGATGAAGAAGAAAGAGACTGCTGTGGAAACTCCTGTGGAAACCTCCAACGCATTCTCGGTGCTACCCGACGAATGTGAGTCGACTACTGGGATCGTCACGACGAACGACAACAAGGAAGGTAAGAATATTGTTGTTGTTGGGGATAGCCAGGTTAGATACATGGATAGGGCATTCTGCTTGAAGGACAGGAGTAGGAGACAAAGGGTATGCTTTCCTGGGGCTGGGATGGAGGACATTGTTAGCCGGCTTGACAACATCATGAACGGTAATGGGATCAATCCTATTATTTGCCTCAGTGCTGGAGGCAATGATGTAGGCAAGCGTAGAAGTGAGGATTTAGTTAGAAAGTTCAGGACAGCTATAGACATAATTAGGAAGAAGGGGGGGGCGCCCTGTTATATGTGGCATTTTGCCAAGAAGAGGTGTTGGTAATGAATGGTTGTCCAGAGCAATTGGTATTAATTGTTGGCTGGATAAACACTGTAAGGATAATGCAGTACCATTCATTGACAACTGGGACAACTTCTATGGCCGAAATGACATGTATGCCAGGGATGGGGTTCACTTATCCAGGGCAGGTGTGGGTTTTCTTGCTAACTCAGTTGAGGGGGTTGTTAGGACTTTAAACTAGGATTAGTTAGAGGTATGGGTTTAGAAATGATAAATAATGAGTATGGATATATTGACTTATGCTCTGATATTAAGAATCTTAATAGTAACTGTCATGGAGTAACTCTGGGTAATGATAATTTCAGAAATTGTGTAAAAACAAAGATGAATAGGAAAAATGTGCAGAAGAAAAAACATAAGATGGTATTTTATGCTAACAGTCGAAGTGCAAGAAATAAAATTAATGAACTACGTTTGGTAGCATGTGCTGGGAACTTTGACATCATTGCATTAACTGAAACATGGTATGATTTAAAGAGTCGGGATATGACTGCTGAGTGTAATATTCAGGGATTTAAGTTGTTCAATGTGGATAGATGTAATGGGAAGGGGGGAGGAGTTGCATTGTATGTTCGAGAAAATATTAATTGTTGCATAAAAACAGGTATAAAAATAGATGGAGCAGTAACAGAGTCTGTTTGGGTAGAGTTCGTGGAGGGTCAAGAAAAACTAATTCTAGGTGTAATATACCGACCTCCAGGCTTGGATCACGATAGAGGGAGACTTCTTTGGGACGAAATTGTTAGGGCTTCTGGACACAGTAACAGTCATAGTAGGGGACTTTAACTTTAGTCAAATTGAATGGAATTCTTTGACAGGTAATCTAGAGTCCAGTGACTTTATGGAAACAGTTCAGGACTGTTTTCTGAAACAAAGCGTAACTGAGCCTACCAGGGGTAATAATTTGCTATACCTAGTCTTGTCAAATAAGGAAACACTCGTGAATAATCTGGAGATCACTGAAGAGCTTGGCGCAAGTGATCACAAATCCATCACTTTTAGCATTAATTGGGAATGCAAGAATAATGATAATACAGTAAAAATCCCTGATTTTCGTTCTGCCGATTATAATGGACTTAGGGAACATCTGTCTAATCTTGATTGGGGTTATCTAGCTAATGATTTTATTGACGATAATCATACTTATGAATATGAAGGGATCTGCTTTTATGATTGTTTTCTTAATAATGTACACAGTGCCCAGAGTATATAAATTCCCATTAGAGAGAAATTAGGTCTAATGTTGCAATAACGATCCCAAATGGGTTAACAGGAGGCTAAAGCATCTATTAGGGGAGAAAAGGGGAATTTATAGGCGCATCAGAAGAGGAGAGGTTAACCTTACTGACCAATATGTTCAGCTTAAAAGAGAAGTAAAAAAGGCGATTAGAAAGGCTAAACGTGACTATGAAATTAGAGTTGCTAATGAATCAAAGACTAATCCAAAGGGGTTCTTTCAAGTGTATAGGACGAAGGTGAAGGAAAAAGTAGGACCTCTGAAAACTGGGAATGGACAGCTGACGGATAATGAACTGGAAATGTGTTCCTTATTTAATGACTATTTTTTTGTCAGTTTTTACACAGGAAGATGTAAATGAGATTCCAGTAATTAACAATTATTTAGTTCCTGATGAATTTAAGTTAACTAATATTACTGTCACGAGGGACATGGTTATTAAACAGATAGACAAACTGAAACAAAATAAGTCCCCGTGACCCGATGAGTTGTTTTCTAGGGTACTTAAGGAATGCAAGATGGAGCTTAGTCAGCCATTAACGAGTGTATTCAATGCGTCCATCCTTACCAGTGTTGTGCCAGAGTTGTGGAAGATGGCTAATGTGGTTCCTATATTCAAATCAGGGGATAAGTCCACTCCTTCAAATTACCGTCCAATAAGCCTGACATCTATAGTGGGCAAGTTATTAGAATCAACTATAGCTGACATTATCAGAAGTCACCTTGAAGAGCATAACTTGATAAATGAATCTCAGCATGGATTCACGAGAGGTCGTTCCTGCCTGACAAACTTACTGACGTTCTTCAATAGAACATTTGAGGCAGTTGACAGTGATAAGGAATATGATATTGTTTATTTGGATTTTAGTAAAGCCTTCGACAGAGTACCTCACAAGAGACTCTTAAGAAAAGTGGCAGCTCATGGTATAGGAGGTAAAGTTCTAGCATGGATTGAGGCATGGCTTACCAATAGAAAGCAGAGAGTTACCATTAATGGAGTGAAATCTGAATGGGGATTAGTCACTAGTGGCGTTCCACAAGGATCAGTTTTAGGCCCTCTCCTGTTCATAATTTACATTAATGACCTTGATGAAGGGATTACTAGTGACATGAGTAAGTTTGCTGATGATACAAAGATAGGCCGTATAATTCACTCTGAGGTGGATATCAATGAACTCCAGGACGATTTGAACAAAATGTCTTGGTCTGAAAAATGGCAGATGACGTTTAATGTGGATAAGTGTAAGGTACTTGCCCTTGGTAATGAAAATAACCCTCGAAGCTATAATCTAGGTGAAGTAGAGCTTGGTCATACAGAATGTGAAAAAGACTTGGGAGTCATGGTAAGCAGAAATCTAAAGCCAAGACAGCAGTGCCTTAGTGTGCGCAACAAGGCCAACAGATTACTTGGATTTATCTCAAGAAGTATAAGTAACAGAAGTCCAAAAGTTATTTTACAGCTCTATACATCACTAGTGAGGCCTCATTTAGATTATGCTGCTCAGTTTTGGTCCCCTTACTACAGGATGGACATAGACTCATTAGAGAACATACAGAGAAGAATGACTAAAATGATTTACTGTGTAAGGAACCTCCCGTATGAAGATAGACTTAATGCCTTAAATCTCCACTCTCTGGAGAGGCGTAGAATGAGGGGAGATATCATTGAAGTGTATAAGTGGATGACGGGCATAAACAAGGGAGACATTAATAAAGTACTGAGGGTGTCGAACCAGGTAAGAACCAGGAATAATGGATTTAAGTTGGATAAATTTAGATTTAGAAAGGACATAGGTAAGTACTAGTTTTCTAACAGAGTTGTAGAAGCGTGGAACAGTCTTCCCAGTGGGGTGATAGAGGCTAGGACCTTGGGTAGCTTTAAGAAGAGACTGGACAAATATATGAGTGAGAGGGGCTGGGTTTGATTGGTGTCATGGGGTACGGGAGTTATTTCTTTAGTAACTTTATGTAGATGTCGTTTTGATGAGGACCTGCCTCGTATGGGCCAGTAGGCCTTCTGCAGTGTTCCTACATTCTTATGTTCTTATGTTCTAAGCAGCAGCACAGCGTCAGGAACAAGGAGACACAATAATGACCCTAACCTGGGACCATCAGCAGATCCTCCATAAAAGGCATAACTCCCTTAATACTGAATCTAAGTTCAGCATAATCAAATCCCCGACTACGACGGTGCTTAGATGCCACACAAAATAGGTCAGAAGCTGTAGCTTGGGATCTGGGCTGATTCAGAGTGTCAGTACGACACAACCTCAGCAAAACGTCAAAAATCACTAAGTCTGAACTATGCTCTGTGAACAGTTACACAAAGCTACAAGTATGTTTCAACTCACCAGCGATACCATACTTTACCAAAAGTCTAAATAACGAACAAACAGCCAGAGACGAGACCGATGGAGAGATGGAGAGATGGAGAGAGAGAGATGGAGAGAGAGAGAGAGAGATGGAGAGAGGGAGAGAGGGAGAGAGAGAGAGAGAGAGAGAGAGAGAGAGAGAGAGAGAGAGAGAGAGAGAGAGAGAGAGAGAGAGAGAGAGAGAGAGAGAGAGAGAGAGAGAGAGATGGAGAGATGGAGAGATGGAGAGATGGAGAGATGGAGAGAGAGAGAGAGAGAGAGAGAGAGAGAGAGAGAGAGAGAGAGAGAGAGAGAGAGAGAGAGAGAGAGAGAGAGAGAGAGAGAGAGAGAGAGAGTTGGTCGAGCGATGACCAGCTGAGGAGAGATGAAGGGACAACAGTCTCCAAACTCAGGTGCGATCACGTGATTCTCCCGTGGCACTCCTTGTTCGTCATGCTGTGGCCGATGACACAGTTGCTCTACACTCAAGAAGCCTCCCTTCGACCCCGCCGGGGTGGGGAATTTATATTCTACAAACGCCACATCCTTTTCACAATGCTGTCGCATCGTGTGAAAATCAAGCCTGTGAACGGTGCAATTAATGACTCTTCGAAGTTAGCTTTAGCTACCGTCGTTAGAACCTGCCTGCAGGTCAAATTTACGGCAATCCACTCTCTGAAGGACTCCTTCATTGTCGTCTGCACAAACGAAACGGAAGCATCAAAACTAATGGACGACTCTTCAATCAGGACCCTACAAACACAACAATTCACTCTATCCCCGTCTCCATTCTTGAAGTCGAAACGTTCGGTCTTTGTGAAAAGACTGGACAATATCGTCACCTCTCTCTCTACTGAAGCACTGAAGACGTCTATTGAGGAACAAAACACCTGGGCCTCGGTAGACAGCATCTCCAAGATCCCTGACGCCTCATCTATGCTAAAGATCACATTCTCAGACATCTCCATGGCTGCCCAAGCTCTCTCTGACGGTCTGGCCATCTCATATCACATTCACCCTAGTCATATAGAACAAGAACGTTTCACATACATCTCCCACTGCAGGACCTGCAGTGGGAGATGGGCGATTAACGGAGGAGAACAAGAGGATTCGTAGTAACCCTCCTGTTGTGAGTCCCCAGGTTAAGAGGGGAGCTTGGTCAGTGGCCGGGCAACATGGAACCAAGCTGAAGATCAAGAAAACGGTTGGAGAGGCAGAAACAACGAGAAACCAGAAGACTACCGTGGAAACTTCCAACCCATTCTCGGTGCTACCTGACGAATGTGAGTGTTCTACTGGGAATGCCACAACGATCACCAAAGAAGCATTGGCAGAAGTGAGTGAGATCCCTAGAAACCCCAACGAAGACCATCGAGAACGTCTTGACGAATTCTACAAGTGGTGTAATGCTACCTGGCGAATGTGAGTCGACTACTCGGAGCATCACGACGGACGACGCCAAGGAAGGTAGAAACATTGTTGTTGTTGGGGATAGCCAGATTAGGTACATGGATAGGGCATTCTGCTTGAAGGATAGAGTAGGAGGCAGTGTGTGTGTTTTCCTGGGGCTGGGATGAAGGATATTGTTAGCCGTCTGGATGACATCATGAGAGGTAATGGGAGCAATCCTATTATCTGTCTCAGTGCTGGAGGCAACGATGTTGGCAGAGTGAGGACCTGATTAGCAGGTATAGGTCAGCAATAGAGATAATTAGGAAGGGTGGGAAACCTGTCATATGTGGCATTTTGCCAAGGAGAGGAGTTGGAAATGAATGGTTGTCCAGAGCAATTGGTGTCAATTGCTGGCTGGACAAATACTGCAAGGAAAATGCGGTAACATTCATTGACAACTGGGACCTCTTCTATGGCAGAAATGACATGTATGCCAGGGATGGGGTTCACTTATCTAGGTGTGGGGTGGGAGCACTGGCCAACGCAGTGGAGGGAGCTGTTAGGTCTTTAAACTAGGAATAGTTAGTGGTATGGGTTTTTGCGGGAAAACTGTGAAGTCTCAGGGTAGTAATATGAGTACTAGGAGAACTAGTAATAGGCAAAATGAGGTGGATATTGGAAAGCCAGTGGCACTAATCGACAAGGACAGTAATAGGTTTAGTGGAATAACAGAAAGGAGCAGGAAGGGTAAAGAGAGAGGAGGGTCTAAGTATTTATTACACAAATAGTCACAGTGCTAGGAATAAGATGGACGAGTTGGGACTAGTTGCTAGTGCAGGTAACATAGATGTATTTGCCATTACCAAGACGTGGTTTAATTCAAAAAGTCGGGACATGCCTGCAGAATGTCACATTCAGGGTTTTAAATTGTTCCAAGTAGATAGAAGTATCGGGAAGGGGGGTGGGGTGGCATTGTATGTCCGAGATCGCTTGAACTGAAAGTTAAGACACATGTGCAACATCTGGATATCTTTATTGTAGTAGACGTTTCGCCATCCAGTGGCTTTATCAATACAGATTCTAGGACATAATAGGAAGACAGTAGAACTATATACAAAAGATGAGGTAATCAGTCCCTCGGCCTTGGAGTTAGTGTTCACAGCATCGTGATTCTCCTCCACCACGATGCTGTGAACACTAACTCCAAGGCCTCATCTTTTGTATATAGTTCTACTGTCTTCCTATTATGTCCTAGAATCTGTATTGATAAAGCCACTGGATGGCGAAACGTCTACTACAATAAAGATATCCAGATGTTGCACATGTGTCTTAACTTTCATATTGTCGGTATTTTATACCTTTCTTGCACATCGCTTGAACTGTTGCATAAAAACGGGTATTAAGTCTGAAGTAACACATACAGAGTCCGTTTGGATAGAATTTTCAGAGGGGCATGAAAAATTAATTTTAGGTGTGATATACCGTCCCCCAAATTTAGATAGGGACCAGGGGAGACTACTATGGGAGGAAATTGTTAAGGCCACAAAGCACGATAATGTAGTAATTCTAGGAGACTAACTTTAGTCATATTGATTGGAATTTCTTGACTGGGAATTTAGAGTCATACGACTTCTTAGAAGTAGTTCAGGATTGTTTTTTGAAGCAGTTTGTGACAGAACCTACAAGGGGTAATAACCTGCTTGACTTAGTTCTGGCAAACAATGAATCCCTTGTTAATAATTTAGAAGTTTCAGAGGAACTGGGTGCTAGCGACCACAAATCAATTACATTTAGAATTGAATGGAAGTATGATAGTAGGGATAACTCAGTAACAGTCCCAGATTTTCGCTTAGCAGATTACGATGGGCTTAGAGAACACTTATCATCTGTTGACTGGGGTAACGAAGAGAGCTATCAGTATGACAGTTTTCTGAACACAATACATGCTGCTCAAAGAACGTTTATCCCTTATAAAGAAATTAGATCAAATAGAAATGACCCAAAATGGATGAATAATAGGCTGAAATATCTGCTAGGGCATAAGAAAGGAACTTATAGGCGTATCAAAAGAGGCGAGGGTCATCTTATGAATCAGTATATTGACATTAAGAGGGACATTAAAAAGGGGATAAGAAAAGCTAAAAGGGACTATGAAATTAAAGTTGCTAGGGATTCTAAAAGTAACCCAAAAAGTTTTTTCCAGGTATATAGAACAAAAGTCAGAGATAAGATGGGTCCCCTTAAAAATAACTACGGGCATCTTACTGACAAAGAGAATGAAATGTGCTCGATTTTAAATATTTTCTCTCGGTTTTCACACAGGAAGACACTAATAATATACCGGTAATTAATTTTCATAGTGGGCCAGAAGATAAATTATGTAACATCACAGTCACTAGTGAAATGGTTGTGAAGCAGATAGACCGACTGAAGCAAAATAAGTCACCGGGTCCTGATGAGGTTTTTTCAAGGGTTCTAAAGGAATGCCCCTCATGGAAGGTTCCTTGATGTTGGTGAGGGGCTCTTGATTTAGGGAATTGGATCTGTGCTCCAGTTCCCCGAATTAAGCCTGAATGCCTTCCACATCCCCCCTCCCCTGGGCGCTGTATAATCCTACGGGTTTAGCGCTTCCCCCTTGATTATAATAATAATCTAAAGGAATGCAAAATGGAAGTCTGTGAACCATTAACTAATATTTTTAATTTATCTCTTCAAACAGGTGTAGTGTCTGACATGTGGAAGATGGCTAATGTAATTCCTATTTTTAAAACAGGGGACAAGTCGTTACCATCAAATTACCGCCCAATAAGCCTGACCTCAATTGTAGGCAAATTACTAGAGTCAATTATAGCTCAAATTATAAGAAGCCATCTCGATAAGCATAGCTTGATTAATGATACTCAGCATGGATTCACAAGAGGCCGATCTTGTCTAACTTATTTATTAACTTTCTTCAGTAAAGCTTTTGAGGCTGTTGACCACGATAAAGAATTTGATATTATTTACTTAGATTTTAGTAAGGCATTTGATAGAGTTCCGCACCAAAGACTGTTGAAAAAAGTAGCAGCTCATGGCATTGGGGGAAGGGTGCTCTCGTGGATCGAATCATGGCTCACAGACAGGAAGCAGAGTGTGTCCATAAATGGGGTTAAATCCGAGTGGGGATCAGTAACAAGTGGCGTTCCACAGGGATCAGTCTTGGGCCCGTTGTTGTTTATAATATATATCAATGATCTTGATGAAGGAATTACTAGTGATATGAGCAAATTCGCCGATGACACGAAGATAGGTAGGATAATCAATTCAAACGTAGATGTTAGGGAACTTCAGGAGGATTTAGACAAACTCTACTCTTGGTCAGAAAAGTGGCAGATGCAGTGCAATGTAGATAAATGCAAGGTTCTGAAGCTCGGGAGTGTCCATAACCCTAGCACTTATAAGTTAAATAATGTAGAACTTAGCCATACAGATTGCGAAAAGGACTTGGGGGTTATGGTAAGCAGCAACCTTAAACCAAGACGGCAATGCCTAAGCGTACGTAATAAGGCAAATAGATTACTGGGATTTATATCAAGAAGTGTAAGCAACAGAAGTCCAGAGGTCATACTGCAGCTTTATACATCATTAGTAAGGCCTCACCTAGATTATGCAGCTCAATTCTGGTCTCCATATTACAGAATGGACATAAATTCGTTAGAAAACATTCAGCGTAGGATGACTAAATTAATACATAGCATTAGAAATCTTCCTTATGAAGAAAGATTGAAGACTCTTAAGTTACATTCACTTGTTAGACGAAGAATGAGGGGAGACCTGATCGAAGTGTATAAGTGGAAGATAGGTATTAATAAAGGGGATATTAACAAGGTCTTGAGGATATCTCTCCAAGAGAGAACCCGCAGTAATGGATTTAAATTAGATAAGTTTAGATTTAGAAAGGACATAGGAAAGTATTGGTTTGGAAATAGGGTAGTTGATGAGTGGAACAGTCTACCTAGTTGGGTTATTGAGGCTAGGACTTTGGGTAGCTTCAAATTTAGGTTGGATAAGTACATGAGTGGGAGGGGTTGGATTTAAGTGGGACTTGCACATCGGAGCTTGTTTCTTGGGTGGCATTAAAAATTGGGTTGGTCAAATGTTTGTTAGTTGGATGAATTGTAAAGGACCTGCCTAGTATGGGCCAACAGGCCTGCTGCAGTGTTCCTCCTTTCTTATGTTCTTATGTACTCCTATAAACACAACACTAAGGACTGCCCCATCAAGGATAAGAAGTTTTGTTCAAAATGTGGGAATGATGGACACGATTTCAAATCCTGCACCATTACTACAGCACCAACATGTCTTAACTGCAAGGGTAATCATCATACCCTTACAGCTAAGTGCCCACTCAGGAAAGAAATCATATTGAAGAAAACTAAAGTTCTGACGAACTCCTCCAATTCACCCCACATACGCTGCAATAACCAAACCACAAACCGACACCACCAAGACTCTACACGCTAATCTACAGCCACCATCGCCCAGCAACTCTCTCTGTCCACTCCCCGACGGTGATTCCTCCAAGGTGCTGTACTGCATGGTATATGCACACCTTGCAAACGCAGCAAACCCCGGCACTTTCAACACCACTATTAACGAACTATTCCGTCTGAACAACATGCCTGCCTTTAATTTTCCGGACTCCACACCTTCAGCAGACATCCTCAAGATCCTTCCCAACGCCCTGAACTTTACTGCACCTGCAGACCTGTCTCCTGCCCAAGCAACTCCTGTAACTTCTATAACCACTTCCACCGCTGACAACGTTGATTATGCTGCCTCAACCACCGTCTCCCACCTCTCCCAGCCTGCTGTTACACAACCGTTACACCTCTCCACTGCTCCTGTTGACCCTCAGTCACCTGCTACCACCATTGTAGATTCGCCCAATGAGTCCACTTCAGAAGAGGAAGATAGCGACGACTCCAGTAAACCCTCATGGGAAAACCTCACCTTCTACACTTCTCCTTCAAATACTGACACCATGACCTGTACTGAACTCTACAAAAGCCTCGGTGCTGGAACAGTCAAGTATGCCTGTGAATCACCACTTCACTTCACACTCACCCAAGTTCTTGAGTTCATCAAGCCTCTACGTTTCACCTTCAGTAACAAGGCTAAACTATACCACCTATCTAGGAGCAGCTTCAAAAAGTTCGAAAATGGCTCCATTGCTAACTTGCCTCCTCACTTACTTCTATAACTCCCAAGTGTGTTCCACCCTCTGATGTGACCTAGCCTGCTGCCAGCTACTCAAGATTCAAGACTTCAACTACCATAAGTTCGATGCAACAGTCCCTGCTATTCCTGTTCTCAAGTCTACCCCACGATCGCCTTAGCTGCTGGCTCTATTTCTCTGATTAAGAACACTCCTCTCCAGAGCTATTCTTCATCTGTCCCGTCTTCCCTGCTCATCCCATTGGGATCTTACCTGAACTTGTTTGCTTTTTTTGCTTGTGGTACTCCAGCACGACGCCGGCAGGTAAACAAGCGCGGTGATAGTTAGCTAAGCAGTTTACTAATGCAGACAGCCAACCACAACTCTCGAATAGTGAGCACAGTGAAGTGTACATGCTACATCCTACATAATGATATAGCTAAATTAAATAATATAATAAAGCAAGATATTTTCATTTTAGCTATTAATGAAAATATCAGCAATATAAAATTATATGAAAGATAATATACATCAAATGTACATTATATACAGTGGGCCCCATCCAGGGGGCGTAATATACCTTTTATAGAAGTTTCAATAAAGGGGATATTAACATTGATAAACTGATGACAGATAATGAAGATTTAACCTAAGATAACCCAACACGGCTGAACAGGATGACTGTTTATCCACATTGCAGTATGGGGTGTTCTTTTCCCGCGCTGGATAACTGTTTCTGAAAATATTACTTGCTATGTGTTGCTTTGAATGCGTATCTAGCAATTTTTACCGGGTTTTCTATCTGGCATTTATCACATGGAAACATGAAGATCTAGACCAGGGGTTCTTAACAGGGTGTATCTATACCCCTTGGGGGTTACGGGATCCAAATAATGGGGTATGGGACTATCTCTAAACAATTTGCCATTGTTCTATAAATAAATGATAAAATCCTTATGATTTTCTTTTAGCTGTTCCGTTGTTAGCTATCCATATGCAAAATAAAACCAAGCTATTAGTTTTATTTTACATGTGGATATACTGGTACCTAATAGAGCTGGTGGTGGTGATGAGAGTCTGGCGAAAGAGGGATGGGGACATATTAGGCAATCCACTGGAGGGTCAGTAATGATAAAGTTAAGAACCCTAGGTCTAGAACATAGGAAGGCGCTCTTCAGAGGACTTGGCCCCGGGTAGCGAATACAGGTAACCATCTACACAGCCTTTTTTGTACTCTTATTTAAGAGTTACATTGACGTAGAGTCTAAGCGAGATAATTATGTCAAGAAAGTTTCTGAAGGTAATAACAATATTGTAAATAGATAACTGATAAATGTAATGTCACCTTTCAGCCATAAAATTATTAGACACTGATTTCCAACTTAAGTCAATAATAATGAAACTTTTACATAGTTACATTATCTGACACCAGCAACACGACCACCGGACACTACCAGCAACACGACCACCGGACACCACCAGCAACACGACCACCGGACACCACCAGCAACACGACCACCGGACACCACCAGCAACACGACCACCGGACACCACCAGCAACACGACCACCGGACACCACCAGCAACACGACCACCGGACACCACCAGCAACACGACCACCTGACACTACCAGCAACACGACCACCTGACACTACCAGCAACACGACCACCGGACACCACCAGCAACACGACCACCTGACACTACCAGCAACACGACCACCTGACACTACCAGCAACACGACCACCTGACACCACCAGCAACACGACCACCTGACACCACCAGCAACACGGCCACCGGACACCACCAGCAACACGACCACCGGACACCACCAGCAACACGACCACCTGACACTACCAGCAACACGACCACCGGACACCACCAGCAACACGACCACCTGACACTACCAGCAACACGACCACCTGACACTACCAGCAACACGACCACCTGACACCACCAGCAACACGACCACCTGACACCACCAGCAACACGGCCACCGGACACCACCAGCAACACGACCACCTGACACTACCAGCAACACGACCACCTGACACTACCAGCAACACGACCACCTGACACTACCAGCAACACGACCACCTGACACCACCAGCAACACGGCCACCGGACACCACCAGCAACACGACCACCGGACACCACCAGCAACACGACCACCGGACACCACCAGCAACACGACCACCGGACACCACCAGCAACACGACCACCTGACACTACCAGCAACACGACCACCGGACACCACCAGCAACACGACCACCGGACACCGCCAGCAACACGACCACCGGACACCACCAGCAACACGACCACCGGACACCGCCAGCAACACGACCACCGGACACCACCAGCAACACGACCACCGGACACCACCAGCAACACGACCACCGGACACCACCAGCAACACGACCACCGGACACCACCAGCAACACGACCACCGGACACTACCAGCAACACGACCACCGGACACCACCAGCAACACGACCACCGGACACCACCAGCAACACGACCACCGGACACCACCAGCAACACGACCACCGGACACCACCAGCAACACGACCACCGGACACCACCAGCAACACGACCACCGGACACCACCAGCAACACGACCACCTGACACTACCAGCAACACGACCACCGGACACCACCAGCAACACGACCACCGGACACCACCAGCAACACGACCACCGGACACCACCAGCAACACGACCACCGGACACCGCCAGCAACACGACCACCGGACACCACCAGCAACACGACCACCGGACACCACCAGCAACACGACCACCGGACACCACCAGCAACACGACCACCGGACACCACCAGCAACACGACCACCGGACACTACCAGCAACACGACCACCGGACACCACCAGCAACACGACCACCGGACACCACCAGCAACACGACCACCGGACACCACCAGCAACACGACCACCGGACACCACCAGCAACACGACCACCGGACACCACCAGCAACACGACCACCGGACACTACCAGCAACACGACCACCGGACACCACCAGCAACACGACCACCGGACACCACCAGCAACACGACCACCTGACACTACCAGCAACACGACCACCGGACACCACCAGCAACACGACCACCGGACACCACCAGCAACACGACCACCGGACACCACCAGCAACACGACCACCGGACACCACCAGCAACACGACCACCGGACACCACCAGCAACACGACCACCTGACACTACCAGCAACACGACCACCGGACACCACCAGCAACACGACCACCGGACACCACCAGCAACACGACCACCGGACACCACCAGCAACACGACCACCGGACACCACCAGCAACACGACCACCGGACACCACCAGCAACACGACCACCTGACACTACACCACCAGCAACACGACCACCGGACACCACCAGCAACACGACCACCGGACACCACCAGCAACACGACCACCGGACACCACCAGCAACACGACCACCGGACACCACCAGCAACACGACCACCGGACACCACCAGCAACACGACCACCGGACACCACCAGCAACACGACCACCGGACACCACCAGCAACACGACCACCGGCAACACGACACCACACCACCAGCAACACGACCACCGGACACCACCAGCAACACGACCACCGGACACCACCAGCAACACGACCACCGGACACCACCAGCAACACGACCACCGGACACCACCAGCAACACGACCACCGGACACCACCAGCAACACGACCACCGGACACCACCAGCAACACGACCACCGGACACCACCAGCAACACGACCACCGGACACCACCAGCAACACGACCACCGGACACCACCAGCAACACGACCACCGGACACCACCAGCAACACGACCACCGGACACCACCAGCAACACGACCACCGGACACCACCAGCAACACGACCACCGGACACCACCAGCAACACGACCACCGGACACCACCAGCAACACGACCACCGGACACCACCAGCAACACGACCACCGGACACCACCAGCAACACGACCACCGGACACCACCAGCAACACGACCACCGGACACCACCAGCAACACGACCACCGGACACCACCAGCAACACGACCACCGGACACCACCAGCAACACGACCACCGGACACCACCAGCAACACGACCACCGGACACCACCAGCAACACGACCACCGGACACCACCAGCAACACGACCACCGGACACCACCAGCAACACGACCACCGGACACCACCAGCAACACGACCACCGGACACCACCAGCAACACGACCACCGGACACCACCAGCAACACGACCACCGGACACCACCAGCAACACGACCACCGGACACCACCAGCAACACGACCACCGGACACCACCAGCAACACGACCACCGGACACCACCAGCAACACGACCACCGGACACCACCAGCAACACGACCACCGGACACCACCAGCAACACGACCACCGGACACCACCAGCAACACGACCACCGGACACCACCAGCAACACGACCACCGGACACCACCAGCAACACGACCACCGGACACCACCAGCAACACGACCACCGGACACCACCAGCAACACGACCACCGGACACCACCAGCAACACGACCACCGGACACCACCAGCAACACGACCACCGGACACCACCAGCAACACGACCACCGGACACCACCAGCAACACGACCACCGGACACCACCAGCAACACGACCACCGGACACCACCAGCAACACGACCACCGGACACCACCAGCAACACGACCACCGGACACCACCAGCAACACGGCCACCGGACACCACCAGCAACACGGCACCACCAGCCACCGGACACCACCAGCAACACGACCACCGGACACCACCAGCAACACGACCACCGGACACCACCAGCAACACGACCACCGGACACCACCAGCAACACGGCCACCGGACACCACCAGCAACACGGCCACCGGACACCACCAGCAACACGGCCACCGGACACCACCAGCAACACGACCACCGGACACCACCAGCAACACGACCACCGGACACCACCAGCAACACGACCACCGGACACCACCAGCAACACGACCACCGGACACCACCAGCAACACGACCACCGGACACCACCAGCAACACGACCACCGGACACCACCAGCAACACGACCACCGGACACCACCAGCAACACGACCACCGGACACCACCAGCAACACGACCACCGGACACCACCAGCAACACGACCACCGGACACCACCAGCAACACGACCACCGGACACCACCAGCAACACGGCCAGCGGACACCACCAGCAACACGGCCACCGGACACCACCAGCAACACGACCACCGGACACCACCAGCAACACGACCACCGGACACCACCAGCAACACGGCCACCGGACACCACCAGCAACACGGCCACCGGACACCACCAGCAACACGACCACCGGACACCACCAGCAACACGACCACCGGACACCACCAGCAACACGACCACCGGACACCACCAGCAACACGACCACCGGACACCACCAGCAACACGACCACCGGACACCACCAGCAACACGGCCACCGGACACCACCAGCAACACGACCACCGGACACCACCAGCAACACGACCACCGGACACCACCAGCAACACGACCACCGGACACCACCAGCAACACGACCACCGGACACCACCAGCAACACGACCACCGGACACCACCAGCAACACGACCACCGGACACCACCAGCAACACGACCACCGGACACCACCAGCAACACGACCACCGGACACCACCAGCAACACGGCCACCGGACACCACCAGCAACACGGCCACCGGACACCACCAGCAACACGACCACCGGACACCACCAGCAACACGACCACCGGACACCGCCAGCAACACGACCACCGGACACCGCCAGCAACACGACCACCGGACACCGCCAGCAACACGACCACCGGACACCGCCAGCAACACGACCACCGGACACCGCCAGCAACACGACCACCGGACACCGCCAGCAACACGGCCACCGGACACCACCAGCAACACGACCACCGGACACCACCAGCAACACGACCACCGGACACCACCAGCAACACGACCACCGGACACCACCAGCAACACGACCACCGGACACCACCAGCAACACGACCACCGGACACCACCAGCAACACGACCACCGGACACCACCAGCAACACGACCACCGGACACCACCAGCAACACGACCACCGGACACCACCAGCAACACGACCACCGGACACCACCAGCAACACGACCACCGGACACCACCAGCAACACGACCACCGGACACCACCAGCAACACGACCACCGGACACCACCAGCAACACGACACCCCCAGCAACACGCCCCCCGGACACCACCAGCAACACGCCCACCGGACACCACCAGCAACACGACCACCGGACACCACCAGCAACACGACCACCGGACACCACCAGCAACACGGCCACCGGACACCACCAGCAACACGACCACCGGACACCACCAGCAACACGGCCACCGGACACCACCAGCAACACGGCCACCGGACACCACCAGCAACACGACCACCGGACACCACCAGCAACACGACCACCGGACACCACCAGCAACACGACCACCGGACACCACCAGCAACACGACCACCGGACACCACCAGCAACACGACCACCGGACACCACCAGCAACACGACCACCGGACACCACCAGCAACACGACCACCGGACACCACCAGCAACACGACCACCGGACACCACCAGCAACACGACCACCGGACACCACCAGCAACACGACCACCGGACACCACCAGCAACACGACCACCGGACACCACCAGCAACACGACCACCGGACACCACCAGCAACACGACCACCGGACACCACCAGCAACACGACCACCGGACACCACCAGCAACACGACCACCGGACACCACCAGCAACACGGCCACCGGACACCACCAGCAACACGACCACCGGACACCACCAGCAACACGACCACCGGACACCACCAGCAACACGGCCACCGGACACCACCAGCAACACGACCACCGGACACCACCAGCAACACGACCACCGGACACCACCAGCAACACGACCACCGGACACCACCAGCAACACGGCCACCGGACACCACCAGCAACACGACCACCGGACACCACCAGCAACACGACCACCGGACACCACCAGCAACACGGCCACCGGACACCACCAGCAACACGACCACCGGACACCACCAGCAACACGACCACCGGACACCACCAGCAACACGACCACCGGACACCACCAGCAACACGACCACCGGACACCACCAGCAACACGACCACCGGACACCACCAGCAACACGACCACCGGACACCACCAGCAACACGACCACCGGACACCACCAGCAACACGACCACCGGACACCACCAGCAACACGACCACCGGACACCACCAGCAACACGACCACCGGACACCACCAGCAACACGGCCACCGGACACCACCAGCAACACGACCACCGGACACCACCAGCAACACGACCACCGGACACCACCAGCAACACGACCACCGGACACCACCAGCAACACGACCACCGGACACCGCCAGCAACACGACCACCGGACACCGCCAGCAACACGACCACCGGACACCGCCAGCAACACGACCACCGGACACCGCCAGCAACACGACCACCGGACACCGCCAGCAACACGGCCACCGGACACCACCAGCAACACGACCACCGGACACCACCAGCAACACGACCACCGGACACCACCAGCAACACGACCACCGGACACCACCAGCAACACGACCACCGGACACAACCAGCAACACGACCACCGGACACCACCAGCAACACGACCACCGGACACCACCAGCAACACGACCACCGGACACCACCAGCAACACGACCACCGGACACCACCAGCAACACGACCACCGGACACCACCAGCAACACGACCACCGGACACCACCAGCAACACGACCACCGGACACCACCAGCAACACGACCACCGGACACCACCAGCAACACGACCACCGGACACCACCAGCAACACGACCACCGGACACCACCAGCAACACGACCACCGGACACCACCAGCAACACGACCACCGGACACCACCAGCAACACGACCACCGGACACCACCAGCAACACGACCACCGGACACCACCAGCAACACGACCACCGGACACCACCAGCAACACGACCACCGGACACCACCAGCAACACGACCACCGGACACCACCAGCAACACGACCACCGGACACCACCAGCAACACGACCACCGGACACCACCAGCAACACGACCACCGGACACCACCAGCAACACGACCACCGGACACCACCAGCAACACGACCACCGGACACCGCCAGCAACACGACCACCGGACACCACCAGCAACACGACCACCGGACACCACCAGCAACACGACCACCGGACACCACCAGCAACACGACCACCGGACACCACCAGCAACACGACCACCGGACACCGCCAGCAACACGACCACCGGACACCGCCAGCAACACGACCACCGGACACCGCCAGCAACACGACCACCGGACACCACCAGCAACACGACCACCGGACACCACCAGCAACACGACCACCGGACACCGCCAGCAATACGACCACCGGACACCGCCAGCAACACGGCCACCGGACACCACCAGCAACACGACCACCGGACACCACCAGCAACACGACCACCGGACACCGCCAGCAACACGGCCACCGGACACCACCAGCAACACGACCACCGGACACCACCAGCAACACGGCCACCGGACACCACCAGCAACACGGCCACCGGACACCGCCAGCAACACGGCCACCCGACACCACCAGCAACACGGCCACCGGACACCACCAGCAACACGGCCACCGGACACCACCAGCAACACGGCCACCGGACACCACCAGCAACACGGCCACCGGACACTACCAGCAACACGGCCACCGGACACTACCAGCAACACGGCCACCGGACACTACCAGCAACACGGCCACCGGACACTACCAGCAACACGGCCACCGGACACTACCAGCAACACGGCCAGGTATCAGAAAGGTACTAAGGAGAGTAATAAATGATAAAAATAATCAAGAAAACAAGGATGACCTCTTGAATAGTCTACCAAAAATATATAAAACATGGGAGCAAGAGATAGTGCATCAAAAAATGCAGAATGTCCATACCACAACAGATGACTCGAAACTATCTAGTCACCCACATGGTGCTAAACCAGACCCATCCCCCAGTCATAGCACTAATACCCACAGTGCTGGTGCTGGCCCAGGCTCCCCCAGGCATAGCACCAATACCCACAGTGCTGGTGCTGGCCCAGGCTCCCCCAGTCATAGCACTAATACCCACAGTGCTGGCCCAGGCCCAGCCGCTGACCCAGACCCAGCCCCACCCCCCAGCCCCAGTGCTGACCCAGACCCAGCCCTACTGCCAGCCCAGACTCTCCTAGGGACACTACCCAAACCACCACAAAAACAGTAAATATACAACCATCATTGCACAAGACCGTGGCCCACAGTACAGATGTTGGAGAGGAGTCTCCTCCTCCTTCCTCTACTGGGGAAAGTAGATGGAATCCAGGACGGGGTGGCCCTGGCTTGGATACTGAGGATTATAGTGCAGTCCCAGAACCTGCAGAAATTGACAACACACCTCCCAACAATTCTCAACCAAAGGTGAATTTGTGCAAATATTATGCTTGGGGCATCTGTAAGCATGGAATAACAGGGGAAAAAAATGGGACATGCAACTTTGACCATCCTAAAAAATGTAGCGACCTCCTGTCTAAAGGAGTGTGTCGTTCTTCTTCCTGTACTTTCTTTCACCCAAAAATGTGCCACTCCTCGGTCCTCCAGAAGCAGTGTTACAACATCGAGTGCCCTGCATACCATCTAAAAGGGACCAGGAGGCACAGACCCCACAAGACAAACAATAGTAGCTACGACAACCCAACTCCAGGTGATTTTTTAGTGGCAGGAAACGAAAAAAGAAAATGGAAGGAAATAACAAAAATAGTCCACCACCTTGGAGCCTTGTTGGACTGGAGGCGCAGCCAGTGGCCACCCATGGCCCTCCAGAATTACAACTACTGATGCCAATAACAAAATCCCCCCAACAAACACAGAATACAACCTCGTTCATATTTGCTAATATACAGGGCCTTAAGCCATCCACCAACAACAAAATACCTTTTATCAGTGGACTTCTAGTGGAGTCTAATGCAATGTTTGCAGCCTTCACAGAGACTCACACAAAAGATCACTTTGACAGTGAAATATGGATAAGTGGTTACAACCTTTTTAGATGCGACAGAAAAAACAGGCAACAAGGGGGGAATGGCCTGTATGTCAGAGTCCCTTATCTGCACGGAGTTGCTGAACACCACAAATGAGGTAGTTGAAGTTCTATCAATAAAGATCGAGAACCAAAACCTAGTCATTGTGGTTGTATACAAGCCACCAGATGCAACCTCACAACAGTTCAAGGAACAGCTACTGAAAATCGATTACTGTTTGGAAAACCTTCCAGCTCCATCCCCAAACATCTTACTGCTTGGTGATTTCAACCTAAGGCATACAAAATGGAAGAATGTAGCAAATAATGTTATAGCTGAAACAATCCCCGGAGGTAGCGCAGATGAAAGGTCACACACACACATGAGCTACTAAGTCTCTGCGAAAAACACACCTTAAGCCAGCAGATAGTGGAGCCAACAAGACTAGAAAACACACTTGACCTTATCTTCACAAATAATGAGGACCTGATAAGAGACATAAGAATATCAAAAACAACTAATTCCGATCACAATCTAATCGAAGTCCAGACGTACATGCATAGGGGTCCTGAACAGCAGAATGCATGTACCTGTGAAGGTGTCTTCACAAAATACAATTTCAACAACAAGAACATCAACTGGGACCAGGTAAACCATGTCCTAAACGAAACATGTTGGGAAGATGTCTTAAATGACATGGATCCAAACCAGTGCCTTGAAAGGATCAACTTCCTGGTAGCCGAAGCATGTTCTAGGCATATTCCCCTAAGAAAGAAGAGCAGGAGTAAACTGGAGAGAAAAAGACGCTCCCTCTACAGAAGATGACAAAGAGTCACTGAGCTCCTCAGGAGTGCTAGAATATCTGATACACGAAAGGAGGCGCTGACCAGGGAAGTGGAAACTATCGAACTTAAGCTAAATGACTCTTACAGGAACCAGGAGAGGCAGGAGGAGCTTAAAGCTATTAGTGAAATTGAAAGAAATTCAAAATATTTCTTTTCATATGCCAAAAACAAGGCAAATACCACATCTAGTATCGGGCCCTTGCTCAGACAGGATGGGACTTACACAGATGACAACAAGGAAATGAGTGAAATATTGAAATCCCAGTACGACTCTGTGTTTAGTGAACCACTAATCGGTCTGAGGATCGACGACCCAAATGATTTCTTCATGAATGAGCCTCAAAACTCCATAAATGTATGCCAGATTTCCGACATTACCCTAACTCCGATAGATTTCGAAAAAGCCATTGACAACATGCCTATGCACTCAGCCCCGGGCCCAGACTCGTGGAACTCTGTTTTCATTAAGAACTGCAAGAAACCCCTCTCGCGTGCCCTAAGTACACTATGGAGGAGGAGCTTGGACATGGGTGAAATTCCACAGTCACTTAAAACAACGGATATAGCCCCACTCCATAAAGGTGGCAGCAAAGCATTAGCTAAGAACTATAGACCAATAGCTCTGACGTCCCACATCATAAAAATCTTTCAAAGAGTGCTAAGAAGCAGGATGGCAAATCACCTGGATTCCCAAAATCTGCACAATCCAGGGCAACATGGGTTCAGGGCAGGTCGCTCCTGCCTCTCACACCTACTGGATCACTATGACATGGCCTTGGATGCACTGGAAGAAAATCAGAATGCAGATGTAATATACACAGACTTTGCAAAAGCATTTGACAAATGCGATCATGGCGTAATAGCCCATAAAATACGTGCTAAAGGAATAACTGGGAAAGTGGGGAGATGGATCTTCAACTTCCTAACAAATCGAACACAAAGAGTAGTGGTCAACAGAGTTAAATCGGAGGCTGCCATAGTGAAGAGCTCTGTTCCACAAGGCACAGTACTCGCCCCCATCTTATTCCTTATCCTCATATCAGACATAAACAGAGATATACACCACAGCACCGTATCATCCTTTGCGGATGATACTAGGATCTGCATGAGGCTGTCATCTGCTGAGGACGCGGTTAACCTCCAAGAAGATATAAACAAAGTTTTCCAGTGGGCAACGGTAAACAATATGATGTTCAATGAGGACAAATTCCAACTACTCCGTTATGGAAAACTGGAGGAGATAATAACTAGAACAGAGTATACTACTGACTCCGGCCATACAATAGAGCGGAAAAATAATGTAAGGGACCTGGGAGTAGTAATGTCTGAGGATCTCACTTTCAAGGATCACAACAGTGCCACGATCGCACGTGCAAAGAAAATGATAGGATGGATAATGAGAACTTTCAAAACGAGAGATGCCAAGCCCATGATGATCCTTTTCAAATCACTTGTTCTCTCTAGGCTGGAATACTGCTGTACATTAACATCTCCATTCAAAGCAGGTGAAATCGCAGATCTAGAGAGTGTACAGAGATCCTTTACTGCACGTATAAGTTCTGTCAAGCACCTTAACTACTGGGAACGCTTGGAAGCACTTGACTTGTACTCGTTGGAACGCAGGAGGGAGAGATACATCATAATCTACACTTGGAAAATCTTGGAAGGAATGGTCCCAAATCTGCACACAGAAATCACTCCCTACGAAAGTAAAAGACTGGGCAGGCGATGCAAAATGCCCCCAATAAAAAGTAGGGGCGCCATTGGTACACTAAGAGAAAACACCATAAGTGTCCGGGGCCCAAAACTGTTCAACAGCCTCCCATCAAGCATTAGGGGAATTGCCAATAAACCCCTGGCTGCCTTCAAGAGAGAGCTGGACAGATACCTAAAGTCAGTGCCGGATCAGCCGGGCTGTGGCTCGTACGTTGGACTGCGTGCGGCCAGCAGTAACAGCCTAGTTGATCAGGCCCTGATCCAGCGGGAGGCCTGGTCATGGACCGGGCCGCGGGGGCGTTGATCCCCGGAATAACCTCCAGGTAACCGGACACTACCAGCAACACGGCCACCGGACACTACCAGCAACACGGCCACCGGACACTACCAGCAACACGGCCACCGGACACTACCAGCAACACGGCCACCGGACACTACCAGCAACACGGCCACCGGACACTACCAGCAACACGGCCACCGGACACCATCAGCAACCACGGCCACCGGACACTACCAGCAACCACGGAAGTCTATCATCACCATGGTAACTGTAACATCTCATTACTTTTGCTGAGTCACACAGCTGATGCTTTCCTTCTTGCAAGATCTGTGGCAGGTGAGTAAAGAAAGGTTCTATGATGAGTGTTATAAGCAAGCTGGAATACCCACCGGTGGTCAAATATGCTGTACACAGTTGCATGACCCACCAGCTGATACACACCTACCCTCCACCACTACTGCAACACCACTGAGATGTCCCGACTCCCGGCTGGGTCCTGCCTGCTTGCTTGTCTGCGTCAGTCAGCCAGCCAGCCAGACACACACAGACTGCCAGTTAGCCATTCACTCACTAACGTTATTGTTCTTAATCTATCATCACTTTTATCGACATCTCACTCTTGTCGCTCACCAGCCATTTTTTCATCTTTCCTCAACATTATCCTTTCTTCCGGAATCTCTGTTTACTGTTTTACTTGTGTTCATCAGCTGATCTTCACTCCCCTCCCACACGTACTTTACCAACCGCATGCATTTATATAAAATACTTCACATGGCAATTTAAAAAATAATAGGGGGGGGGGAAGAGGGAGTGAGACACGACGGCAGCAGCGGCGACGGCGGAGTGTGTTCGCCTAGAAACAAAGTTCAACATCACCCCCTCAGAGCACCAGCTCGCACCCACCCAAGGTCAACTGATGGTGGGAGTCTCTCTCTCTTACACCTCTCTAATACACCTCCTGGATTGGCTAGCTGCTGCCACGCCTCAAGGATGCACCTCTCTGATTGGCTACTTGACATTTCTCCAGCATCCAGAGTGACGATTGGCTAGTATGGGTCGCATACTTGCAGCTTAAACGCAAAACAAAATATATATCCCGTATAGTCCCGTAGCTGGATCGCTAGCGCACTCAGCTCACACACTGAGATCCGGGGTTCGAATCTCCGGTACGGCTGGAAAACATTAGGGACGTGTTTCCATAAGACACCTGCTGTCCCTGTTCGCCCATCAACGTAAAATGGGTACCTGGGTGTTAGTCGACTGGTGTGGGTCGCATCCTAGGGACAAAACTGACCAAATTTGCCCGAAATGCTCAACATAACAAGCGGCTTTCTATATATTAGTATATCATTGATGTCAGCTAGGACTGTATACCATGTACATGTACTTGTAGTAAATAAAGATATAATAAACAAAAATAAGTATAATGCTTAATTACTCAATTCTATACGATAGCTGCACAGCAGAAGGAAAAGCTGGTTCTGTTTTCCTGTTATATGCCAGCATGCCTGAGATATTGATATGTATTGATAAAGCCACTGGATGGCGAAACGTCTACAATAAAGATACCCAGATGTTGCACCTGTGTCTTAATTTCATGCCTGAGATAGGAGACTTCTGTAGGGCGACAAAGATATCATTAAGTATTTCGCTATGGATTAAAGATTTTATCCGGATTATTAACCCGGAGAGTTAGCAACCCAGGATAAACCAATAAAGCCACTATGTTCGGGTTATTTCCATTGGGGTCCTTGGGTAGGGTAGAAGTCGCAGTAGTCGACGAACCCAAAGTACCTACTTGCTGCTAGGTGGACAGAGGCATCAAGTGTATGAAAACATGCCCAAAGTTTCCACTTGTGCTGGGATTGAATCCAGCCCCATCAGATGTTAATCACTTACTAGAGCCACGAGGGTTTCGTTCCTGAAGGGCGGGAATTATTATGTAGGTATTTCCTTCTCAAAGATGGGTCACAGGTATGTTAGGATTCTTTTTTCATTCTCCGGGTGATATCTTTACCTGTGATGGGTTTCGAGACTTTACCTACTGTCGCAGCTCGGCCCTGGGCCAGGCTTGTCTGGTGCTTGCCTACTCAGGGCAACTACGCTGTTGCTGCTGGCGACTCAAGCTCATATATCCACCACAGCCTGGTTGATCCCACTTGGTGGAGGTACTTGCCAAGTTACCTCTTGAAGACTTTACATTTATCCCAGCAGTATTTCTATCTTCTGTAAGGTATTAAAAATCTGGGACCAATGATGTTGATACAGTATTCTCTAATCAACTCACTACCTACTAAGATACTAACTCAAGAATCGTCAATTACACTGGGGAGACCTGAAGCTCACTGCTTCACCATTTTACTCACAATCGAAGGGACGAGGGGTCGATTTCCAAGTGGGTTGAAAAATATAGCCAAATCTGATGACACTTACTGTCCCTCTTCACCTAACAGTAAATAGGTTCCTGGGTATGAGGCTTTGGTTATTTTACATTAAAAACTTAATGTAATATCTGAAGCAGATATAGAGAGTACAAAAATATGGGTACGTTAGACAAGGTCCAAAGAAGTTAAAAAATGGCTTTCAGAGCTGAAAGGTCAACACTAATACCCACGCTGGCTGACAGGGACAGACATGATAAGTATATATTAAGAATAAATAATAAAGAGGCCACAGTTGTAAGTTAAGAAAAAAAACGATCGGCAGGATACAAAAAATCTTCACAGAATGGTTGACCAATGCAATGAACTAAAAGAGGAACTAGTAAGTGTTACAACTATGAAAAGGGAAGCATGATAACGACACATGCTGCGAGAAATTGACAAGGTGGACAAAGACAGGATGTACCAGAGATGGGACACAGAAACAAGGAGCCGCAATTGGAAGTTGAAGACTTCGATGAGTCAAAGGTATGTTAGGAAGTATTTCTTCAGCCACAGAGTTGTCAGAAAGTGGAATAGCCTAGAATGTGACGTAGTGGAGGCAGGAACCATACATAGTTTTAAGACGAGGTTTGATGAAGCTCATGGAAAAGGGAAAGAGGGCCTAGTAGCGATCAGTGAAGCGGGGGGGGGGCAGGATCTATGAATCGACCCCTGCAACCACAAATAGGCAAGTACAAATAAGCGAGTACTCATGGAGCAGGGAGTGTGTGGACCTACTAGTGAACAGCGATGAGGCGGGGCCAGGAGCTGTGAATCGACCCTTTCAACCACAAATAGGTGAATACAGAGAGAGAGTCAATGATTATGGTTTAGTGAGTCGCCAGAAAGGTATGTTAATCACACGTAAGCAACCTTCCTTATTAATGCTAGCGACTACTTGACATCATAGCTCTACTTCATTACATAATAAATTCATAATATTGATCTGTAAAGGAAGTTTTCTGAATGTTGTTTGCTAAGGACATTATTAACAGAACCACAAGTGGAACTAGAACTCAGGTGTGTTACAAGGCACTGTGCTCACTCGTCCCTAATGACACTATGCTCACTCGTCCCTAGTGACACTGTGCTCACTCGTCCCTAGTGACACTGTGCTCACTCGTCCCTAATGACACTGTGCTCACTCGTCCCTAATGACACTGTGCTCACTCGTCCCTAATGACACTGTGCTCACTCGTCCCTGTCAGCATAGTTGCTGATCCCCTGTATATGTATATGTTATCTGAGTATCATAGTTAGTACCATCCATATGGTTTACACAGTTGACCCCTTATTAGGCTCAGTGGCTAGCATGTGTGACGTCACGTGTTGCCATAGATCTGTTAACCAATTTCCAATGTTCCATCCAAGGTAACAAGCATCTGTGTGTTATGGTAGATCATTTCACCAGATATTGTGAGTTAGTTCCTATTGCAGATAAGACTGCCGAGACTGTAGCTAAATCTTTCAAGGAGCGTATAATCTGTAGGCATACCACCCCTAAGTCCCTAGTAACAGATAATGGAGGTGAATTCTGTAATGAGATTCTTGAGAATTTGTGCACCTTGTACAAGATCTCTAAATCCACCATTGTTCCTGATCATCCTGCCAGTAATGGGTTAGCGGAACGAACCAATAAGAAAGTACTTGATGTCTTGAGAGCCACTATCAATCCCAACAGTGAAACCTGGGATGAAGTTATAACTGATGTCCAATGTGCCATAAATTCTACTTACAATGCTTCAATAGGTGACACTCCACATTATGCGTTGTATGGTGTAGACAAGCGTTTGCCTTACGAGTTATATTCTGCACCGAAACCCAATTACAACCCTGATTATTTCATAGCAACTCGTACCAGCTTAGCTCAAAGTGTTTTTAGAAGAATCCGTGAGACACTTTGTAAGTCAACAGCAGAATTTACAAGAGTAACTAATAGCCATGCTAAGCCAACCAAAGTTAAAGTAATGCTGACTAACTTCAACAAAACATCCCCAATGCCTAAGCTTGATCAAAAGTTTGTTGGTCCTTATCGAGTAGTTGGACATATCAATGGCAATAAGTATAAGGTTAGAGAAATTAGTACTGGTCAGTATAAAGAATCGCATTTAGATCATACGAAGTTAGTATGTAATGATGATGATGATATTTCTACCCAGATTAATGTGACAGATGCTGACAATCCTCCTGACTCTGTACCCTCTACCTCTAACAGTCAGATGATCAACCTGAATGTTGCTATTCTTTGCGTACACGACAAGTAATGAGAAACCCCCAAGTATCTTTTGTAGATACTTGTTCAGATCTCCCTCAGTCAAGGCATGTGTTAGCCATTGCAAAAGAATTCGATCCTCCCAAAGACGATAACCATTCTGCGTATGTAAATCTTACCCTCGCAGAGTTGGGTTTAAATGTACATAGCCTGTATAATTAGATGTCCAAGATGAATGAAGTTGTCAACTGTGTGTTTATTATTAGCTGATCAGCTTTCAGAATTTTTTTGTGTTCACATTCCCTCCAAATTCTGAGATATAGCAGTATGACCTGAGCACGCCAGGTCTGTCTTTGCTGTTAATTACTTTCCACCTTTGTAAATATATATTCTTCCTCAGAATCCGTGAGTGCATGAATACAGATCGATCGATCAATTCCATCTTTTATTATACTATGATTTGTTCTTATAATTCGTAATGCATTACATTAACACCCATTATGATACCACCCATTACGATACCATCCATTAGTTCTAAGTTACACATGTCTTTGCTGTTGTATAGAATCAGCCCAGAGCCACCTGCCTGTTCAGCCTATAGCATAGCACGGTATGTTGAGACGACATATGTAACATGACCGAGCTGTCAGCATAGTTGCTGATCCCGCGTATATGTATATCTGAGTATCATAGTACCATCCATGTTTTACATAGTTGACCCCCTTGCTAGGGTCAATGGCTAGCATGTGTGACGTCACGTGATGCTGCATGTGAGCGTCGACGCGCTGTCCCTCTCTCACTCCACACATAGGTCTACAACAGACAACAGGCAGGCTGGGCTCCCTTGTCACACACTGCTAATGTAAGTGTTACCATTCAACAAGTGTGTAACTCCATCATATCTCCACGAACCCTCTCAACATCCCTAATGACACTGTGCTCACTCGTCCCTAATGACACTGTGCTCACTCGTTACTAATGGCACTATGTTCACTCGTTCTTCAGTGCCATTACAGTGAGATGTCAGCAATGACAATGGCATGTGTATCATTAGCAACAGAATTATGTATGTAATATTTGCTCTTAGGCTGCGTTTAAACGATACGAGTCGAGTCACATCAAGTTTTCACTATACTACTCCACCATTCAAGGGAACTGTTTTGTTTGCACTTTTTGAAGATCCGTTCACACCAAGAGAGTCGAGCTGAGTCAATTCACGCTGAGTCAAGTCGATTCATGAATATGGCGAGACAATTTTTTCGTCAATCAAGTTTCTGAACTAGTGTGGTGGGAATTCACACAGCTGAAGGATTTGATCAATCTTGTTGTGGGGGCGCCCGGCACTATGATCATTGTGATCCTAGACACTGGGATCACCCTGCACTATGATCCTCGTGATCCTAGACACTGGGATCACCCTGCACTATGATCCTCGTGATCCTAGACACTGGGATAGTGACCTCATCTCAGTAGTGTGAAAATAGGTTGCTGGAGTGAATTCAACAGTTAAGATTAATAATAATAATAACCTAGGGTGTATTTATAAAGAGCCAAATAATTTATCAATGCATTTAGTGACTTTTTAATCATGCATAAAAAATGTCGTTGATATCCAAATCAAATAACTAATAATGCCATTAGCATTACTGACAATAGACATAATGAGAGATTTAGTACCTCTGGAAACACGTGACTGAAAGCACCCATATTCGGTTACTCTTCCTCCTCCGACCCCGAACCCACAACAGAGCATGTAGTGCTGCAGGTGGTGTCCATACCACTTGACAGCTGACACATGACTATTATCGATTCTTCCTGTGTGAACAGAAGTCATTCTGACTAGTTAAATGGCTCTGGTGACTCGACTCGTTTGGCGTGAACGCAGCCTTAGAGAAGCTATGATCTGATCCATAGCCGTTGGGCATCTGTCGAGAGGGCCTAGATTAGATCATTTTGAATCCAGGAGTTCAAGGGGTAATACGTATCGTTGCAGTTCTTTAAACGCATCTCTGTACAATAAACAGCAGGACTGAGGTTGGTTATCATTCTCAGTCTATCTGGTGTATTACAAACACAAGTAAAGAATGACCTGCAACCTGGTCGTAATGGTTTTTTTTTGGGAGCAAAAACTCAGCAGTACTATATAACCTGTATTTATATATACAGCTATGTACACTATGTAAATGAGTTGAATTTAAGTACCACGATGACAGACTGGCAAACAGAAGCCAGAGAAAGCGCCGTACTCAACCAGCTGCTAGACGAGTCCAGCAAATGTAACTACGAGTGATACCACGTTGCCTCAGCACTTAGCGGTCTCGCCTGTGATTGGACAATGAACCAAGGTACTGATTTAACGATGGGTACCCTTATCGTTAAACCCTTAGCACCTGATTCGCTGGTTGGGAGGCAGCCTATATGGAAGTGTGCACATACGCCGAATAAATCGTACCATCCTCTTTGCATGCCACATAGTGTAACCCACAGTATGACCAGACCAGAGAATAACAGGTGCAGCTACAGCGAGGGAAGGTGAAGAGCGAGTTCAGTGAGGTGCAGCTATGAGGACAGTCATGCTGAAACAGAAGTACCTCAACTATCCTGCTGGCCTCAATCAATGGGCGTTTTCTACACATTTATATTTCAGAGCGCGAGTGTGCAAAAAGATAAGTGCTAGCACGCACGCAGCCCTACCCTCGCACAGGCATAGAAAATCATTACAAATACAACAAAAAAAAAAAAACATTAAATTTAAGTTAAAAGTTTCTCTCTGTCTTGAGTTTTACCTCAATTCACCCGACGCCCACCCTCACTAGTGGCTCAAGGAAAGACTATTTTAAATATTTTTTAATGATATAGAAGTTATCAGATCTATAATACGGTTAAGTTGGACACAGAAGTGTACTGCACCTGTCTTCATGTGAGAATACATCTAAAATATTAGAACACGAACATATTTAAAAAGAGGTACAATGCTCTTGAACCCGGGAGTGAACCTTGTAGCGACCATGGAAGAGGCAGGGCAAGGAGCTGTGAATCGACCCCTGCAACCACACTTAGGCGAGTACATACATACATACACACACACACAGTAGCGACCAGTAAAGAGGCGGGCCAGGAGCTATGAATCGACCCCTGCAACCACACCTAGGTGAGTACACACATAGGCAGCCTTGATAAACCTCTACATAATGTGATTTTTTTGTAAATGCGACTGAAAGAGTGCATCCAAAATGGAATAGGTGAAAAAGCCTTCATATAACGATCAATTCAATTTTGAATGCACATTTCAAACTGAATTTGAAAAAAAAATCCCTGTATACAATAGCTTTACTGTAATACACAAAGTAGTATTCCTGAGAGTCACTGGTTTGGTCTAGATTAAAACATTTTCCTACACCTCTTCCTAACCCCTCGCCCTCTCTCCTCTCAACCTGTTGTGAGGATGAGCGGATCACCATTAGCTAATTAAGAGTCAACTAATTTTCCCTGAACAAATAAACAGAAGGCTTGTGTTTCCGGTCAACATAAGAGGTCGCTATCTGCCTCAAAATATTATTAGAGAATTTAATATTTTGTGATTTCACGGTATTCACAACAAACCCACAATATGGAGAATAAATCACCTTCTGGCCTTCTCCCCTCACTCTCTCTCTCACTAGCAACTACATAATGACCGAAACGTCACGTAAAGTATCCTTTCAAAGATGTCCGGAATCTGTGGTTTAGTACAACCAGGGTACTGTGACCTTCATAATTACAAGGGCGATGTCGTCTGCTAAAATCTTAACAGAGGCACCGTGCAGTGTTGCTAAGTTAATGAAAGCAGTTACCTCACGTCTTGGAGTGATACTAACCTAATAATACTTCACAGTTACCATTCTCAGGTTTCTGAAGAATGAATCACTTTTAATTTCGTCATTCAGCGCGCACTTAGAATATTACCAACCAAGAGGTACCCTGGTACTGAGGTTACAGTTTTAACTAAATAGAGGAGCAACTACCAGGATATGGCAACACTATATCTGCAGTAAGTAAGGATCAATGTTGCTGAAGTAACTAGCTCAGGCTCACATTGCAATGCTTCATGCCTTACAAGCATTAAACCATCTTGCATGATGAGTGAATTTACACAAGAACGATCCTCCATTACTGAATATGACAACAGAACCATCCTTCCTCCGTGATTGAACATGATGAAACCAGCATGTGTAACCGAATACCTGGAGTATACATGGAGAGAGTTCCGGGGATCAACGCTCCCGCGGCCAGGTCTGTGACCAGACCTCGTGATGGATCAGGGCCTGATCAACCAGGCTGTTACTGTTGGCCGCACGCAACCCGACGTACGAATCACAGCCCGACTGGTCAAGTACTGACTTTAGGTGCCTGTCAAATGCCTTCTTGAAGACAGCCAGGGGTCTATTGGTAATCCCTCTTATGTATGCTGGGAGGCAGTTGAACAATCTTGTGCCCCTGACACTTATTGTGTCGTCTCTTATCGTGCTAGTGACACCCTTGCTTTTCATTAGGGGGATGTTTTGCATCGTCTGCCGAGTCTTTTGCTTTCATAGGGAGGATTATAGTGTGCAAGTTTGGTAGTAATCCCTCTAGGATTTTCAAAGTGTATATAATCACGTATCTCTCAAACCTAGGTTCTAGGGAGTACAGGTTGAGAAACTTCAAGCGTTCCCAGTAATTGAGGTGTTTTATCTCCGTTATGCGTGCCGTGAAGGTTCTCTGTACATTTTCTAGGTCAGCAGTTTCACCTGCCTTGAAAGGTGCTGTTATTGTGCAGCAATATTCCAGCCTAGATAGAACAAGCGACCTGAAGAGTGTCATCATGGGCTTGGCATTCCTAGTTTTGAAGGTTCTCATTATCCATCCTGTCATTTATCTAGCAGACGCGATTGATACAATGTTATGGTCTTTGAAGGTGAGATCTTCTGACATGATCACTCCCAGGTCTTTGACATTAGTTTCTCGATCTATTGTGTGGTTGGAATTTGTTTTATACTCCAATGAAGTTTAATTTCCTCACGTTTTCCATATCAGAGTAACTGAAATTTCTCATCACTGAACTTCACATTGTTTTCTGCGGCCCATTTAAAGATTTGGTTGATGTCCGCCTTGGAGTCTTGCAGTGTCTTCAGTGGAGGACACTGTCATACAAATTCGGGTGTCATTTGCAAAGGAAGACACGGCGATGTGGCTGAAATCCCTGTGTGTGATATGAGGATGAGGAACAAGATGGGAGCAAGTACTGTGCCTTGTGGAACAGTTTTTCACCGTAGACGCCTTAGGCTTTCCTCTGTTGACTACTACTCTGTGTTCTATTTGTTAGAAAATTATAGATCCATCTACCAATTTTTCCTGTTATTCCTTTATCACGCATTTTGTGCGCTATTACATCATCGTCACACTTGTCAAAGGCTTATGCAAAGTCTGTGTATGTTACATCAGCATTCTGTTTGTCTTCTAGAGCATCCAGGACCTTGTCATAATGGTCCAGTAGTTGAGAAAGACAGGAGCTACCTGCTCTAAACCCATGCTGCCCTGGGTTGTGTAACTGATGGGTATTTAGATGGGTGGCGATCTTGCTTCTTAGAACCCTTTCAAAGATTTTAATGACATGGGATGTTAGTGCTATCGGCCTATAGTTCTTTGCTATTGCTTTACTGCCCCTTCTGTGGAGTGGGGCTATGTCTTGTTTTTAGCAGCTGTGGGACGACCCGTGTCCATCCTCCCTCTCCATAGGATGTTAATTAAAAGCACATGATAGGGGCTTCTTGCAGTTATTGATGAACACGGAGTTCCACGAGCCTGGGCCTGGGGCAGAGTGCATGGGCATGTCATTTATCGCCTTTTCGAAGTCATTTGGCGTCAGGATATCAGATAGGTGTGTGTGTGTGTGCGTGCCAAACTCCGTGTCTCATAAAAAATTCATTTAGGTCTTCGACTCTCAGTCTGGTTAGCGGCCCGCTTAAAAACCGAGTCATATTGGGACTTGACAGACAGGCAAAACTATCCTGCATAATGGAGTATGACGGGAAAACCCGTCCTGAATGATGGGTTAGGTAAACATCTTCTTCCAATCTTGTAGAATGTAACGTGGATCAGCGTTGCTACACAATTTTGAAGTTTAAAAATGAGCTTGAACAAGATGTATATAATCTGGATGTTTTCCAATAAAGGAATAGGCGCCTAACTACAAAAATGTCAAACAATTTTAGTACAAAAGATTAAAAAAAAAAAAAAACTGATGAACAGAAAGATTGCAAGATGACGTAGGCTAGGCGGGTGAGGCCATTAGAATAGATTCGCTCTGATGGGTTAACAAGGAACACGAACATTAAACTCGGGGAAAACCATTGGGTGAGAAGCGTCTAGGATTGACATCTTTGTGAACTTTATTGCAGTCTTTGGATAACTCAATGAAAAGATTAACAGAGGATTCAAAACCACTTTTATCGGTAGAAACTGGCCTAAGTCGACACAATTTCAATTCAGCAAAACTATAAACTACTGCAGCAACAACCACCACCACCTCCCTATTACAACTAGCAACCACCAGCATGAGTTAAAGTGTTGACATGTTATGCGCTTACCACGCTTGCTCTTTAACTTGGAGGTTGCTAAAGCAAGCATAGCCTAGTCATCCCTCGTCTCCTCACTTGAAGATTCAGATCCTCCTAAGTCCCGTGGTTCGGTTAGCAGCGCACTCACCTAACATACCGAGTGTCCGTGGTTTGATCCCCGGCAAAGGTGGACACGTTGGACATATTTCCTTACACATGCTGTCCCTGTTCACCTAGCAGTAAGTAGGTACCTGGGTGTTAGTCGACTGTTGCGGATGGCATCCTGGGGGGAAGGGGTAATAGACCCTAGATAGGGCTGGGCCTGGAAATCAGCAGAGGCAGGATAGGAAATCTTAGCCTATATCACTGACGTGTAAAAATAAAAACTGAAGTATACAGTAACTATGTAACACCTATATTACCTTGCTTCAACTATGTAACAGCTATATTACCTTCAAGTAACTATGTAACAGCTATATTACCTTCAAGTAACTATGTAACAGCTATATTACCTTCAAGTAACTATGTAACAGCTATATTACCTTCAAGTAACTATGTAACAGCTATATTACCTTCAAGTAACTATGTAACAGCTATATTACCTTGCTTACAGTAACTATGCAACACAGCTATATTACCTTGCTTCAAGTAACTATGCAACACAGCTATATTACCTTGCTTCAAGTAACTATGCAACACAGCTATATTACCTTGCTTCAAGTAACTATGCAACACAGCTATATTACCTTGCTTCAAGTAACTATGTAACACAGCTATATTACCTTGCTTCAACTATGTAACAGCTATATTACCTTGCTTTAACTATGTAACACGGCTATATTACCTTGCTTCAACTATGTAACACAGCTATATTACCTTGCTTCAAGTAACTATGTAACAGCTATATTACCTTAATTCAAATATGTAACACAGCTAGATTACCTTCAACTATGTAACACAGCTATATTACCTTGCTTCTAGTAACTATGTAACTTATATTACCTTGCTTCAAATATGTAACACAGCTAGATTACCTTCAACTATGTAACACAGCTGTATTACCTTGCTTCTAGTAACTATAAGTAAGTTTATTCAGGTATACACAAATACAGTTACATAGAATTATCATACATAGCAGCATATGTGTACTATGTAACAGCTATATTACCTTGCTTCTAGTAACTATGTAACAAAGCTATATTACCTTGCTTCAATTACGTTATAGCTATATTACCTTGCTTCTAGTAACTATGTAACACAGCTACATTACCTTGCTTCTAGTAACTATGTAACACAGCTACATTACCTTGCTTCTAGTAACTATGTAACAAAGCTATATTACCTTGCTTCAATTACGTAATAGCTATATTACCTTGCTTCAACTATGTGACAGCTATATTACCTTGCTTCTAGTAACTATGTAACAGCTATATTACCTTGCTTCTAGTAACTATGTAACAGCTATATTACCTTGCTTCTAGTAACTATGTAACAGCTATATTACCTTGCTTCTAATAACTATGTAACAGCTATATTACCTTGCTTCTAATAACTATGTAACAGCTATATTACCTTGCTTCTAATAACTATGTAACAGCTATATTACCTTGCTTCTAGTAACTATGTAACAGCTATATTACCTTGCTTCTAGTAACTATGTAACAGCTATATTACCTTGCTTCTAATAAATATGTAACAGCTATATTACCTTGCTTCTAATAACTATGTAACAGCTATATTACCTTGCTTCTAATAACTATGTAACAGCTATATTACCTTGCTTCTAATAACTATGTAACAGCTATATTACCTTGCTTCTAGTAACTATGTAACAAAGCTATATTAACTTTGCTTCTAGTAACTATGTAACAGCCATATTACCTTGCTTCTAGTAACTATGTAACAGCTATATTACCTTGCTTCTAGTAACTATGTAACAGCTACATTACCTTGCTTCTATTAACTATGTAACACATCTATATTACCTTGCTTCTAGTAACTATATTACAGCTATATTACCTTGCTTCTAGTAACTATGTAACAGCTATATTACCTTGCTTCTAGTAACTATGTAACAGCTATATTACCTTGCTTCTAGTAACTATGTAACAGCTATATTACCTTGCTTCTAATAACTATGTAACAGCTATATTACCTTGCTATCATGTGCGAGTTCGACACGTGGATTAGGTAAGAAATACTCACGTAGGCTGGTATTACGTATAATTACAGACAAGGTGGGTTGCGCCCTTACAGCCGTGACCTGCCTCCTTGCTCACTCTCGTATCACTGGCTGACTGGCCGCCCAGTACCCATATGTGAGAGGGTCTTTGAATACTGCCAGGTCAGCACATGAGTTCAGACAGTGACTCAGGCAGAGACGGTTGGTCGTGAGTCAACTGGCAGAGTGGTTACTGGTAACTGGTTACTACTACCGAGAGCTCGGCGACGCTAACGTATGTCGTCCCGACATACAACTAATACAAACTAGAGATGGCAGGTATACGGCTTGGGCTGATTCTATACAATGTCAAAGTACACAACAATTAAACATTATAACATACATAAGTAGAACATTGGAATGGAAGCTTACGTAACTGAAACTGTAATGCAATACAAGGTATAATATAGCACAACTTAAAACTCAACAAATGAACATCGAACTCAACGTTGAGATTACACAATAGAAGTGATAAAAAAAATTTGATCGATCGATCTGTATTCATGTGATCTACGGATTCTGAGGGAGGAATAAATACAAAGAAAGAGTGTTTAACAGAAAGGCAGATTCGGTGCACTCAAATCTAGACTGTTAACTCTCAGAATGCGGAGAGAACATGAACACAAAAAAAAATTCTTGAACACTGATAAGTTGATACTGTAATTATTCATCTATACAGGTTATTTACTTTTAACCCCAACTCTGCTAGGGTGAGATTGACATATGCAGAATGGGTGTCATCTCTGGGAGGATCAAACTCTGTAGCATTGGCTAACTCATGCTGCATTTGAGGCAAATCTGAATTGGAAGTTACAAATGATACTTGAGGATTTCTCAATACCTGTCGTGTACGTAGGGAATAACGACATTCAGGTTGATCGTCTGACTGAGTATCAGAGGAAGAGAGTACAGGATCAGGAGGATTGTCAGAGTCTGTCACAATAGTCTGGGTTGGAACATCATTATCATCACATACTAACTTCATATGATCTAAATGCGATTCTTTATACTGACCAGTACTAATCTCTCTAACCTTATACTTATTACCAGTGATATGTTCAACTACTCGATAAGGACCAACAAACTTTTGATCAAGCTTTGGCATTGCAGACGTTTTGTTAAAGTTAATCAGCATAACTCTCGAACCTACTTTGATTTTGGATGGCTTTGCTCGAGTGTTTGCGACTCTTGTAAATTCTGCTCTTGATTTATGAAGTGTTTCACGGATTCTTTTAAAAACACTTTGAGCTAAGCTGGTACGAGTTGCTATGAAATCATCAGGGTTGTAATTTGGTTTCGGATTAGAATATAACAACTCATAAGGCAAACATTTATCTACACCATACAATGCATAATGTGGAGTGTCACCTATAGAAACATTGTAAGCAGAATTTATAGCACACTGCACATCAGGTATAACTTCATCCCAAGTTTCACTGTTGGGATTGATAGTGGCTCTCAAGACATCAAGTACTTTCTTATTGGTTCGTTCCGCTAACCCATTCCTGGCAGGATGATGAGGAACAATGGTGGATTTAGAGATCTTGTACAAGGTGCACAAATTTTCAAGAATCTCATTACAGAATTCACCTCCATTATCTGTTACTAGTGACTTAGGGGTGGTATGCCTGCAGATAATGCGTTCTTTAAACGCTTTAGCTACTGTCTCGGCAGTCTTATCTGCAATAGGAACTAACTCACAATATCTGGTGAAATGGTCTACCATAACACACAGATGTTTGTTACCTTGGAGGGAACATTGGAAATTAGTTAACAAATCTAGCGCAACTCTTTCCCACGGTTCGCTAGTAGTTGGATATACTTGGATTGGATTAGGACCATTAGCATTACCCTTATGTTGCATGCAGACACTACATTTCTTAACATACTCAGAAATATCAGTTGCCATACGAGGCCAAAAGTATTTCAATCTGGCTTGTTTTACTGAACGATCCATACCAGGGTGTGCAACACCTGGTACATCGTGAACTAGCTGTAAGGCTACATTCACTAGTGACTGTGGAATTACTAACTGGTATACTCTTCTGCTAGGAGTACCCAACTCGGCTGTTCGATACAGTAATTCTTGGTTCATGACAAAGTCACTGATGGGTGCTGGTGGCTTCACAGTCAGAATAAGATCTTCCTGGAGCAGGAATCGAATCACACCAGACCACATGGGATCTGTTTGTTGAGCATTCTTTACATCTTCAGCACTAAATGGAGGGTCTGCAGTTACTATACTAACATGTCGCGATAAGGCATCTGCGACTACATTTGACTTGCCAGGTAAATGCTCAAAGGTGGGATTGAACTCTTGGATAGTCAAGGTCCATCTAGCTAACCTTCCAGTAGGTTGTTTGTTCTGGAATAAAGGTATCAGTGGAGCATGGTCTGTCAAGACATGAACAGAGTACTGATAAATAATGTCTCGGAAGTGCTTTAAAGACCATACTATTGCTAAAGCTTCTTGCTCAGTTACTGTATAATTACGTTCAGCCTTCGTAAGGACTCGGCTAGCAAATGCAACTGCGTTGTACTTGCCATCGGTCTTCTGAGCTAGTACGGCACCTATGCCAATTGAACTAGCATCAGTTGTCAGATAGAAGGGCTTAGAAAAATCTGGAAATTTCAAAATTGGAGCAGATGTTAGCTTTTCTTTTAGAGTTTGGAATGCTCTTTCTTGATGGAAGGTCCAAACAAAAGGAGCATCTTTCTTAAGCAACTCAGTTAGAGGAGCAGCTATGGAAGAAAAATTGGCAATGAAAGATCTATAAAAACCTGCTAAGCCCACAAAGGATCTTACGGCATCAGCAGTTTTGGGAGTTGGAAAATTTAGTACTGCAGTTACTTTACTTTGGTCAGTCGTAACCCCTCTAGGAGTGACTACGTGACCAAGAAACTTAATTTCTGATCTGAAAAATTGACATTTAGACAGTTTGATCTTTAAATTGGCTTCTTCAAGCTTACCAAGTACTACATCAAGTCTTTTCAAGTGTGTATCCACGTCTTTAGACATGACGATTATGTCATCTAAGTACACCATAAGTGCATTACCTATGAGACCTCTAAAGATATTAGTCATGAGCCTTGAGAACGTGATAGGGGAAGATCGTAATCCAAACGCCATACGGAGGAAGTGATAATGACCTGTAGGAGTGGAGAATGCAGTTAGCTCTTGGCTGTCCTCGTGAAGAGGGACTTGCCAAAACCCTTGTAACAAATCTAGGGTTGAAAAGACTGTTATCTCCAATGTTACGTAAAAGATCACCCAGTACAGGAAGTGGGAAGCGATCTGGAATGGTTTTCGCGTTTAACTTCCTAAAGTCAATCACTGGGCGCCAAGTACCATCCTTCTTAGGTACTAGTATCAAGGGTGCATTCCAAGGGGAATTGCTAGGTGCAATAACTCCATCATCAAGCATTTGATTGATCAATTCTTCTGCGACATCAACTTGTGAATGAGGCATTCTGTACGCAGGTATGTAGATAGGTCTAGTACCAGGTTCAAGTGGAATACGATGGGACAATAAGTTCGTTATACCCATCTTCTCACCTGGTAAAGCAATGGCTTTACGACGTTTGTTCAACAGAGTCAACAAACGCTTGACTTCATCTGGGAAGTCAGTGGGAGCTAAGTCTTTCTCCTCAACTGGTGGAACAGATTGATCCAGTGAAGTGGATGAGGTCTCCCCGGCAGAAATAGCACCGACCCACTGGTCAGGTGACAACTCATCCTCTACCTGAACAGGGTAAGGATAGTGAACAAGGTCAACAAGATTGGTATTTGCTCTGAGGCGAACACTGTGACCAGAAGTGTTGGCCAGGTAGAAATGGATCTTACTATCTCTTACAACATGTAAGGATGGTTCAACATATAGACCTTTTACTTTGCAAGAATCACTGTCAACTAGGACGTTATCACCATCTGGAACACTAGGAACAACAACAGACACTCTAGTGAGAGCACTAGCCGCAACAGAGACGTCTTTCTGCAGACGGCATGTGACATCAACAAGAGATGGCATTACTAGTTTCAAGTAATCGTTTTCTGACAAGGCATCCCCTGTGGAGAAACTACTACTCGAACTAGCAGTCATTGCAGGGATAGGTTGTGCACTCAAGGCAATCTGAGTGTCCTCGGACACTTGAGGCATCGGACTATCCTGCAAGTCTGAAGGTATAGGTGGAACACTGATGGGAGTGACAGAATTACCAGTGCCTGACCGCTTGGGTACGCTACTGGAGAATGCATTAGCTTGTAAGGACTTAATCCGTACATCATACTCTGCAGCAGTATAACAGATTTCTGATCCAAGCTGGTAACCCCAGAATGGAACGATCAAGTCGTCAATTTGGGCATGCCATCGATAAGGGTCGAGCACAATGCGTAAGTCTCGCATGGAAGCAAAGCCCAGTAGAAGGTCACCAGGGAAAGTAATCTGGTCGACAACAAGGAAGGAAGCAGTGAAGTCTCTACCTTGGATAGAAAAGGTTAGGGAAGTCCGACCTCGGACACGCAGGTGAGAACCAGCTACTCCACTAAGGGAGGACACATGAGTCGGTTCTACGAGAAGGACATGTCGTAACTGCTTATCCTTAAACAAACTAGACCTAATAATATTGACTTGCGCACCAGAGTCCATGAACAAATGAACGGGCGCATTATAAACAGATGCTTGCACTATAGGGCCTATGGTTGCATTGGAAGTTATGTGCAAACAAAAAGGTGGATTGTCATCAGAAAAGACTTGTTCTACTTCATCCCCAAAATCATCTATGTCAGAGACATGTGAAGCAACATCATCAGCAGGGTTGTCATTCTCGAGACTGCTTAAGGCTTCAAAGGAATTGTGAACGGGGATGGTGTACTCATTATCACCTACTGTCACCATGGGACGGTTTGACTGGGGCGCTCGAATTCCCCCGAATTGGAAGAACGAGCCTGGTTCTGGTTAGTTTGAGAATTGGAAGAATGAGCCTGGTTCTGGTTATTTTGAGAACCACGATATCTGTTTCCTCTACGGGTTCTGCGGTTGGAACGACCACGGAAAGACCTAGAGTACTGAAGGTTATAGAGAGCATTGCACTCAGATGTGTCATGTCCATGTATTCTATGATAAGTACAGTAGGGAAGATCTGGGTACTCATCATCAGTACGACGTCTCTTAGGGTAACTATCAGGACAATTAATTGCAATATGGCCACGGAAACCACAGTTATAACAATTCCGCCGACTATGGTTACTGAATGTACTACGAATACTACGAGGTGTATAACGACTCTGTACACTGGTTCTTGGTGATCTCTGAGATGGTTGACGACCATGACTTGTCTCTGTGCTTCAAGACTATGTACATGGCCATTGAATAAAGGTAACGCATCAAGAGAATCACGAGTATAACTATAGTATCTCGGTGTCTGGGTCGGTCTGTCAGTCGGTAAGGAACTGTGAGGACTGATGACAGGGGCAACAGTAGCCTGAGAGGTCTGAGTGTCGACATTCACTAAAGTATCACTTGACGGTATGTGAGACATAATGGCAAAGTAACACGAGAACAAATAAGGCAAAAATAATGAACAATAAAAATGATATAAAATTCTAGAATTGAAATAAAAGATATACAACTAATTCTGCAGAAGTAATAAAAAAAAATGTTTAAGATACACTGCAAGAGGAAGGACAACTCAAGGTCAAGAAAAAATTTACATTGAAATATACAAGTAAAAATATTACTGGAGACTGAATTAAATGCAAAATGAGCTGTCTTTACTCTTGCTAATAAAGAAATTAATTAATTAAATTTTAAATCAATGTAAAAGTATAAAATAAAATTATTAAATTGTTAACTGGGAAATTTAAGTATTTTCTAAGAATGCATAGACAAAATTAAAATATAAATCATAAAAATATCAATAAAAGAAAATAATTCACTGCAGAACAAGTGCAACAAAATAAAGTGTAGAAATAATCACTGCAGTAATAAAGTGTCACTGGGAAAACTCAGGTTAAATAATGAAATAAAATTATGAAGAAAAAAACTGATTGAACACTTTAACTCTTAATTGTAAATTAGACAAAACAATTTACTCAAGCAGAGTAAAGAAAACACTTTACGTTAAAAGTAATTAAAATTTCATCAAGAGTGAATTTGTTCAAAGAAATATAAAAATATGAATAAAATAAAACAAAGGAACAAAACGGGTAAATTAACACTTACAGTGGCGGGGCACACAACATTATTAGTATATTCTTACAACAAAATCTTGCTGTGACTGATACGACAAAAATTTGCTGGCAAAAATAATGGTACACAGTCTGCGAAAAAATTAGAGGAATGAGACACTGCTGGCATACGAAAAAAAGACACACATAGAAATAAATGGATAATTTGGTATACTGGGGTGAATATCACTGCATGAAATACAATGACAATTACTGGAGAATACAACGCTGAAAGAATACAATAAAAAAAAATGAATCACTTCACACAGAGTGACTGACTGGTACACTACACAATAATACTTACTAGAGACAGGAGTAGCATAAAGAAAAACACAGATAAAAAAAAATATAAGATGAGTGAAAACACTGAAAAACACAAGGTTTAGAGTACACAAGCAATTTACTATAAATGTCTCACACACGCAAATGTCTTTAAATGCAAGAAAAATGTCTCTAAATTATCACTGAAATCTGTAGTAGTCGGGTGATTACTGGTGATGAGGGTAGGTTGTAGGTTGTCCTGCGCGGTGATGACTGACGCCTCCTACACTCACTGTTGTCGGAAGAAAAGCGCTCTCTCGGTGAACTCCCATAATTGGGTTTTATCGTTGGCGCTCACCTACAATCTCTTGACCAATTATGCGAGCCAAAACAGTAGTAGGACCCGGTACAAGGGTCCAAACAACCACAGGTAGATGAGGTGGGTGGCTGGTGGTGAGTGGTTGGTGGTGTTTGTGGAGGGAGAGTGTGTGGTGGGTGAGACAACTCGCTGGCGCGCGACGCCGTCCACTCTACCCACGAAGGTGGCTTGATAAGCCACTATGCCACAGGAATGGTGAAAACCACTCTTAGCATCCAACAGGGAGCACAAAGCGATATAGACAATACTTCAGAGGAACTTGGCTTACTTCTTACTGCGTGGCTTACTTCTCTCTCTCAGCTGGGTTAGAAGCTGGGTTGGCTGACTGGCTTACCCCACGAGAATGGCTGGCTGGAAGACGTGTAACGATGCACAAAGCACGGAGGAGCAGTTGGATGACAGGAGACAGGCTGGATGATAGGCTGACTGGCGTTCACTTCCACAGTCTGGCTTACTGACTGGCTTAATTGCAAAATCCGGGTCAACCCCTCGGAGATTGAAGCAATTAGCACACGAACTAAGCCAGGAAGCTTGAAACGGCTGCAACAGGCTTGCAGGCTGAAGGTTGTGAGCGAGGGTAAGCGGCTGGCTGGAGGTTCACCTTTGACCCTGCCGGCTACTCACAAACAGACTTCTAACGTCTTGAATTACTCGTAAAAACTAAATCCACGCTCCACACCAGTGCCACCATTTATCATGTGGGAGTTCGACACGTGGATTAGGTAAGAAATACTCACGTAGGCTGGTATTACGTATAATTACAGACAAGGTGGGTTGCGCCCTTACAGCCGTGACCTGCCTCCTTGCTCACTCTCGTATCACTGGGTGACTGGCCGCCCAGTACCCATATGTGAGAGGGTCTTTGAATACTGCCAGGTCAGCACATGAGTTCAGACAGTGACTCAGGCAGAGACGGTTGGTCGTGAGTCAACTGGCAGAGTGGTTACTGGTAACTGGTTACTACTACTGAGATTGCTTCTAGTAACTAAGTAACAGCTATATTACCTTGCTTCTAGTAACTATGTAACAGCTATATTACCTTGCTTCTAATAACTATGTAACAGCTATATTACCTTGCTTCTAATAACTATGTAACAGCTATATTACCTTGCTTCTAGTAACTATGTAACAAAGCTATATTACCTTGCTTCTAGTAACTATGTAACAGCTATATTACCTTGCTTCTAGTAACTATGTAACAGCTATATTACCTTGCTTCTAATAACTATGCAACAGCTATATTACCTTGCTTCTAATAACTATGTAACAGCTATATTACCTTGCTTCTAATAACTATGTAACAGCTATATTACCTTGCTTCTAGTAGCTATGTAACAAAGCTATATTACCTTGCTTCTAGTAACTATGTAACAGCTATATTACCTTGCTTCTAGTAACTATGTAACAGCTATATTACCTTGCTTCTAGTAACTATGTAACAGCTATATTACCTTGCTTCTAGTAACTATGTAACACAGATACATTACCTTGCTTCTAGTAACTATGTAACACAGCTATATTACCTTGTTTCTAGTAACTATGTAACAAAGCTATATTACCTTGCTTCAATTACGTAATAGCTATATTACCTTGCTTCAACTATGTGACAGCTATATTACCTTGCTTCTAATAACTATGTAACAGCTATATTACCTTGCTTCTAATAACTATGTAACAGCTATATTACCTTGCTTCTAATAACTATGTAACAGCTATATTACCTTGCTTCTAGTAACTATGTAACAGCTATATTACCTTGCTTCTAGTAACTATGTAACACAGCTACATTACCTTGCTTCTAGTAACTATGTAACACAGCTATATTACCTTGTTTCTATTAACTATGTAACAAAGCTATATTACCTTGCTTCAATTACGTAATAGCTATATTACCTTGCTTCAACTATGTGACAGCTATATTACCTTGCTTCTAATAACTATGTAACAGCTATATTACCTTGCTTCTAGTAACTATGTAACAGCTATATTACCTTGCTTCTAATAACTATGCAACAGCTATATTACCTTGCTTCTAGTAACTATGTAACAGCTATATTACCTTGCTTCTAGTAACTATGTAACACAGCTACATTACCTTGCTTCTAGTAACTATGTAACAAAGCTATATTACCTTCCTTCAATTACGTAATAGCTATATTACCTTGCTTCAACTATGTGACAGCTATATTACCTTGCTTCTAATGACTATGTAACAGCTATATTACCTTGCTTCTAGTAACTATGTAACAGCTATATTACCTTGCTTCTAGTAACTATGTAACAGCTACATTACCTTGCTTCTAGTAACTATGTAACAGCTATATTACCTTGCTTCTAATAACTATGCAACAGCTATATTACCTTGCTTCAAGTAACTATGCAACACAGCTATATTACCTTGCTTCAACTATGTAACACAGCTATATTACCTTGCTTCTAGTAACTATGTAACAGCTATATTACCTTGCTTCTAGTAACTATGTAACAGCTATATTACCTTGCTTCTAATAACTATGTAACAGCTATATTACCTTGCTTCAAGTAACTATGTAACAGCTATATTACCTTGCTTCAAATATGTAACACAGCTAGATTACCTTCAACTATGCAACACAGCTATATCACCTTGCTTCTAGAAACTATGTAACAGTTATATTACCTTGCTTCTAGTAACTATGTAACTTATATTACGTTGCTTCAAATATGTAACACAGCTAGATTACCTTCAACTATGTAACACAGCTGTATTACCTTGCTTCTAGTAACTATGTAACACAGCTACATTACCTTGCTTCTAGTAACTATGTAACAAAGCTATATTACCTTGCTTCAATTACGTAATAGCTATATTACCTTGCTTCAACTATGTGACAGCTATATTACCTTGCTTCTAGTAACTATGTAACAGCTACATTACCTTGCTTCTAGTAACTATGTAACAGATATATTACCTTGCTTCTAGTAACTATGTAACAGATATATTACCTTGCTTCTAATAACTGTGACAGCTATATTACCTTGCTTCTAGTAACTATGTAACAGCTATATTACCTTGCTTCAACTATGTGACAGCTATATTACCTTGCTTCTAATAACTATGTAACAGCTATATTACCTTGCTTCTAATAACTATGTAACAGCTATATTACCTTGCTTCTAGTAACTATGTAACAGCTATATTACCTTGCTTCTAGTAACTATGTAAAAGCTATATTACCTTGCTTCTAGTAACTATGTAACAGCTATATTACCTTGCTTCTATGTAACAGCTATATTACCTTGCTTCTATGTAACAGTTATATTACCTTGCTTCTAATAACTATGTAACAGCTACATTACCTTGCTTCTAATAACTATGTAACAGCTATATTACCTTGCTTCTAATAACTATGTAACAGCTATATTACCTTGCTTCTAGTAACTATGTAACAGCTATATTACCTTGCTTCTAGTAACTATGTAACAGCTATATTACCTTGCTTCTAGTAACTATGTAACACAGCTACATTACCTTGCTTATAGTAACTATGTAACACAGCTACATTACCTTGCTTATAGTAACTATGTAACACAGCTACATTACCTTGCTTCTAGTAACTATGTAACACAGCTATATTACCTTGCTTCTAGTAACTATGTAACAGCTATATTACCTTGCTTCTAGTAACTATGTAACAGCTATATTACCTTGCTTCTAGTAACTATGTAACAGCTATATTACTTTGCTTCTAGTAACTATTTAACAGCTATATTACCTTGCTTCTAGTAACTAAGTAACAGCTATATTACCTTGCTTCTAGTAACTATGTAACAAAGCTATATTACCTTGCTTCAATTACGTAATAGCTATATTACCTTGCTTCAACTATGTAACAGCTATATTACCTTGCTTCTAATAACTATGTAACAGCTATATTACCTTGCTTCTAGTAACTATGTAACAGCTATATTACCTTGCTTCTAGTAACTATGTAACAGCTATATTACCTTGCTTCTAGTAACTATGTAACAGCTATATTACCTTGCTTCTAGTAACTATGTAACAGCTATATTACCTTGCTTCTAGTAACTATGTAACAGCTATATTACCTTGCTTCTAGTAACTATGTAACAGCTATATTACCTTGCTTCTAGTAACTATGTAACAGCTATATTACCTTGCTTCTAATAACTATGCAACAGCTATATTACCTTGCTTCTAATAACTACGTAACAGCTATATTACCTTGCTTCTAGTAACTATGTAACAAAGCTATATTACCTTGCTTCTAGTAACTATGTAACAGCTATATTACCTTGCTTCTAGTAACTATGTAACAGCTATATTACCTTGCTTCTAGTAACTATTTAACAGCTATATTACCTTGCTTCTAGTAACTATGTAACACAGCTACATTACCTTGCTTCTAGTAACTATGTAACACAGCTATATTACCTTGCTTCTAGTAACTATGTAACAAAGCTATATTACCTTGCTTCAATTACGTAATAGCTATATTACCTTGCTTCAACTATGTGACAGCTATATTACCTTGCTTCTAATAACTATGTAACAGCTATATTACCTTGCTTCTAATAACTATGTAACAGCTATATTACCTTGCTTCTAGTAACTTTGTAACAGCTATATTACCTTGCTTCTAATAACTATGTAACAGCTATATTACCTTGCTTCTAGTAACTATGTAACAGCTATATTACCTTGCTTCTAGTAATTATGTAACAGCTGTATTACCTTGCTTCTAATAACTATGTAACAGCTATATTACCTTGCTTCTAATAACTATGTAACAGCTATATTACCTTGCTTCTAATAACTATGTAACAGCTATATTACCTTGGTTCTAGTAACTATGTAACAGCTATATTACCTTGCTTCTAGTAACTATGTAACACAGCTACATTACCTTGCTTCTAATAACTATGTAACAGCTATATTACCTTCTAGTAACTATGTAACAGCTATATTACCTTGCTTCTGGTAACTATGTAACAAAGCTATATTACCTTGCTTCTAGTAACTATGTAACAGCTATATTACCTTGCTTCTAGTAACTATGTAACAGCTATATTACCTTGCTTCTAGTAACTATGTAACAGCTATATTACCTTGCTTCTAGTAACTATGTAACAAAGCTATATTACCTTGCTTCTAGTAACTATGTAACAGCTATATTACCTTGCTTCTAGTAACTATGTAACAGCTATATTACCTTGCTTCTAATAACTATGTAACAGCTATATTACCTTGCTTCTAATAACTATGTAACAGCTATATTACCTTGCTTCTAGTAACTATGTAACACACATCAATGTCATTCTGTGGCTCGTCTTCAAATCTTTATTTTTTTTATCAACTGCGCACCTCTTTCAATGGGGAGGCACCTGGTCCAAGGATCTTCAGCTACCTTAGCTGTCTTCAGATCAAACCTGATGTCCCACTTTCCTGGAGCCATATGATACTTATGGGTTTAGCGCTTCCCCACATATTTAATAATAATAATAATAATACCAATAAATATTAATAACAAAGGTTGAGCACCGTGTATGGGGGGAGTTGGATACCTTTTTATGTTTACGTGGGGTCGTCCAGGAGAGCGAAACGTTGCCACATTAGTTGCACCTGTGTCCTTTTACTTAACATTTTGTTGGTAATTCCACCAACATTATTACACTGCCTCTTTAATCTTCGTCGACTGTTGACATTATTGGTTTCTGACTTCTTAAACCAGACCTACTCTTTAAACTGTGCATGGAGTGTCACCACTACTTCCACATCTAGTGCATGTGTGCGAGCGTGTTCAACACCTGCAATGCGGTCACTACTAGGTGTTGCTGTCGGGGGAGGGCGCGGTGGGTGGTGAGGGGTAAGAAGAGCAATGGGGGATGGGGAGACGGGAAGGTCCGAGGGAGGGGAAGAGATAAGCGACAGGGGTAGCAGACCGGTAGAAGTTGCCGAGGAAGGGGATGGCTAGAGTGGAAATCGGGAGGAGTAAGGGGACGACCGGAAAGAGTGGAAGGGGACCGGTAGGAGTGGGAGTGAATGGAGAAGGGGGATGGGTAGGGGTAGTAGTGGTAGGAAGAGAATGGTTGGAATCACAGTATCCAGGAGAGAGTCGAGAGCAATTAATGAAATTGGAAAATCCAAAGCTAATATTTAACTCGTACAAAATCCAGAGCAAAAAACCACTGACAATAGCAAAGAAGTGTGTGAAATACTAGTGTCAATAAGACACTGTGTTCAGTGAGCCATTAATCTGACTAAAGATTGACAATCCGAACGAGAGACTAAATTTCGTCATCTCCAAAATTTCAAACAAATCATAATCCCACTCGACTGCATCAAAAAAAAGCCACTGATATGTCCATGAACTCTGCCCCAGGCCCAGACTCCTTGTTCATCAAGAACTGCACAAAATCCGTAGCACGATTCTTATATATTTATGGAGAGAAAGCCTAGACACCGGTGGGGTCACCCACGGTCGATACAAATAACAGACAATAGCCGCACTCCACAAATGTCGCACCAAAACAATAACGAACTATGGACCGATAGCACTGACGTACCATATCAAAATCTTTGAAGTTTTAAGAAGCAAGATCGCTAACTATATGGATTCGAAACAACTGAACAACCCCAGCTCCTGCCTCTCTCAACTACTAGACCACTATGACAAGTGTGCTAGATCTAGGATGATCTATAAGACAAAATGCAGATGCAGTATACACAGACTTTGCCAAAGCCTTCAGTTTGTGATATCATGGTACAACAGCGCATAAAATGCATGGAATAGGAACAACTGTAGAAGTGGGCAGATGGATTATTAACTTTTTAACAAATAGAAGGCACCACACCTCCAGTCACACTATCATACGTCAGCATGGATCCCACAACTGATAAGATAAATATAGACATTAGAGGAAGAGAGGTTCGCAACGATACTGGTATCGTAATTGAGAGGAATGAACTACAAGCGAGGCTTACAGTAAGGTACTTAACCTAACAATAGTAAGACTAGAATAAGGTTAAGAGGCGGACTAAACACTACACTTGGATCACCGTAAACAACACTAGATAAATACACTTAACAAGAGTACGCCTCCCACCATCCCACCTTCACTACCACAATGACCTTCCTTGTAAACAAATGGGTGAGGACAAGACTGTTAGAAAACATGCTAGATTGCTTAGCAACATGAATAAAGAAAAAAAAAAGGCACAACTGTACACAGAAAAATACTATTAATTAATTCACGTATGACGTGATCCCGCGTGTGATTCAGGGCGTGTGATCCCTAAGGAAGCAAGTGATATACAAAGCAAATTTTATCAAAATTATGTAACAGCTAAATACTGAAGCAAGACACCAAAAGCAGAACTCTGTGCCTGTAACTGCAAATACACAGGCACACGCGCACACTTGCAACCACATATAGATAAATACACACACTGGCAACAAAGCACACAGCAAAGTATTAATAACCGCGATAATTTACTTATAGAAAACTGTCGTAGAATCACTGTTGTCGACGGAAAGGAGAAGGTGAGATGAAGAAAGAGGAAAGGAGTGAGAGGGAGAAAGTGCAAGAGGGGAAGGGAAAAGGGAGAGGGAAAAGGGAGAGGGAAGGAGGAAAAGGGGAAGGAGGAAAAGGGGAGAGGGGGAAGGGGAAGGAGGAAAAGGGGAGAGGGGGAAGGGGAAGGAGGAAAAGGGGAGAGGGGAAAAGGGGAGAGGGGAAAGGGGAAGGAGGAAAAGGGGAAGGAGGAAAAGGGGAGAGGGGGAAGGGGAAGGAGGAAAAGGGGAGAGGGGGAAGGGGAAGGAGGAAAAGGGGAGAGGGGGAAGGGGAAGGAGGAAAAGGGGAGAGGGGGAAGGGGAAGGAGGAAAAGGGGAGAGGGGGAAGGGGAAGGAGGAAAAGGGGAGAGGGGGAAGGGGAAGGAGGAAAAGGGGAGAGGGGGAAGGGGAAGGAGGAAAAGGGGAGAGGGGAAAAGGGGAGAGGGTAAAGGGGAAGGAGGAAAAGGGGAGAGGGGGAAGGGGAAGGAGGAAAAGGGGAGAGGGGGAAGGGGAAGGAGGAAAAGGGGAGAGGGGGAAGGGGAAGGAGGAAAAGGGGAGAGGGGGAAGGGGAAGGAGGAAAAGGGGAGAGGGGGAAGGGGAAGGAGGAAAAGGGGAGAGGGGGAAGGGGAAGAAGGAAAAGGGGAGAGGGGGAAGGGGAAGAAGGAAAAGGGGAGAGGGGGAAGGGCAGGAGGGAGAAAAGACAGAAAGGGGGAGAAGGAAGTGCGAGGAAGGGGAAGAGGGGAGAGAGAGGAAGGGCAAGAGGGGAGAGAGAGGAAGGGCAAGAGGGAGAGAGAGGAAGGGCAAGAGGGAGAGAGAGGAAGAAAGGGAGGGCAGTAGCAGCCTAGTCTCTCAACGACGGTAGTCCTACAATGACTAGAGCTAGTCACTGCAGGACATTATTCTCATCAAACACTGCCCCACTGAGCACACTCTCCGCCTGTGTCACTTACCCTCGTTAGTCATCGTGTCAATCTGTCAGGGCCCTATACATCAGCTCCTTCACTCTTCCCCAGCCAATTTCTATGGCTGTAGGGGAGACGGTCACAAATGCAGAATAGGAGTCTTGCATGATGACTTATACGCAACCATGCGTATAAGTCATCATGCATACATGCCAGAACACTCAAGGTGGCAGGCACACATAGAAGGCAACACTCACACACAAGTTGACCCTCTGGCGAAGGTGCAACTATCCTGTTCCGGATCTTGCCACTATTTTTTATCGTAACCCACGTCTCCACAACACAAACAAAAGTCTCCCTCCAACGCACACCATAAAACGCCGCCACAATCCCAGTAATGCTTGTGAAAGAGTACCTTTCAACATTACCTTAACCCTTTAAATTGACCTCACCGTCACTTAATGTCCCCTAAGCTTACATTATATCCCTGTTTACCTATCATGTCTGGAAGCGGATTTATAGTTAATGTTAAAAGTCTAATTGCACGTAACTACAACATTCCCGCTCATCCTTCCGAGTATAGGCAATTTCCACTCCCAAGACTTAAAGAGTTCGACTAAGCAATTTCCCAGAATCCCTTCAGAAATGTTAACTTGCTTACACTCCAACAGCACATCAAGCCGTTAAAAATCCACGTCTCCAATCACTCGTTCCAACACTCAAAAGCCTGTTGGATGCTCAAGCCCTTACCATTCAAAACTTTTTTTTTCCTCTCCCTTCAAACCACCCCAGGGCGACCACTACCACTTTTTCCTTCCATCCCAGATTTATACACTCTTGGTCATTATCCAATCCTACTCCATCATTAAAAGTTCAAACCACGTTACCTCCTCCGCTCTCTGAATTATACCTCTAGTAACCAATATTACCTTTCAATTTCTATGTTCTCAATTCTCTGCATATTCACACCACAAATTGCTCTCAAACCTGCCATCTCCACGGCATCTAGCCTTTACCTCGCTGCAACGTTTAAAAGCCCATTTAATAGTGTGCCCTAGCGAAACTTCTTTTCGCAGACATCTAAGCATATCATATACCTTTTTCCCCTCGTCTATTTTATGGTTTATCTCACCTTTCATGGAACCATCTGCAGACATGTCCACTCTCTTTAAGGTCTAACTACCGGACAAGTTCCCAACAGTCCCAAACCTTAGCCTCAGTCTTTGAATAAAAACTGTTTTACTTTCAGTAATTTACTACTTATTCAACATATTTGCAATATCTACGACACTGCTTCCCTGCCCAACCTATCTTATACCCTTTGTAAATCAATACACGTGACAAATAATTCCTTACCTTGTTATTCATTGATATGCTTCAATGTAAACATGGTACACATCCCCTACACATCTGATACCCTTCCCAAAACTACCTTTGTCAGCATACTTTCTATTTTACCTCTAACTTTTTCAATAATACTTCTACCATATACTTAACTAGATATACTCGAGCTTATTCCCTATAATTCATACACTCTTGTCCCCCCCATTTCCTTATACCTCTTCCTTCTTTCTTCCAATATTTGTTTGTACATTCCACGGTCTCCTTTAGTTTGTTCGGTATCACTTCTCTCATACCCACTAACACCATTCTCATTTTTACTACATCTACCTCTGTAGCTACCACTAAATAATGATCACACAAATCTCTCTCCTCGAAATATTCACATCTTGAAGTCCCACCATTAACATTTGACCTACTAATATATAGTCAAACTGCTGTCACTGCGCACTACATCATATACATATTCTACATATTTATATTAAGCTTTTAAATCTCTGCACAAAATTCAATTTAAACCAGCAAATAATAGAGCCTACTAGACTGGAGAATACACTAGACCTCATCTTCACTAACAATGATGATCTGATAAGAAATGTCACCATATCAAAAACAATATACTCAGATCACAACATAATTGAGGTCCAGACATGTATGCGTGGAGCCCCAGACCGACAAAATGAGACTAGTCACGAGGGAGCATTCACCAAATTCAACTTCAATAACAAAAACATAAAGTGGGACCAAGTAAACCAAGTCCTAACCGATATAAGCTGGGAAGATATACTAAGCAACACAGACCCAAACTTATGCCTAGAACAGATTAACTCGGTGGGACTCGATGTATGCACAAGGCTTATTCCTCTAAGAAAAAGGAGGAGTAGATGTAAAATAGAAAGAGACAGGCGCTCCCTTTACAGGCGACGGAAAAGAATAACAGAGCGGCTAAAAGAGGTCAATATATCTGAAATGCGCAGGGAGACACTGGTCAGAGAAATAGCAAGCATCGAACTTAAGCTAAAAGAATCCTTTAGGAGTCAGGAATCGCGGGAAGAACTAAAAGCTATAAATGAAATCGAAAGAAACCCAAAGTATTTCTTCTCCTATGCCAAATCAAAATCGAGAACAACGTCCAGTATTGGGCCCCTACTTAAACAAGATGGGTCCTACACAGATGACAGCAAGGAAATGAGTGAGCTACTCAAGTCCCAATATGACTCAGTTTTTAGCAAGCCGCTAACCAGACTGAGAGTCGAAGATCAAAATGAATTTTTTATGAGAGAGCCACAAAATTTGATTAACACAAGCCTATCCGATGTTATCCTGACGCCAAATGACTTCGAACAGGCGATAAATGACATGCCCATGCACTCTGCCCCAGGGCCAGACTCATGGAACTCTGTGTTCATCAAGAACTGCAAGAAGCCCCTATCACGAGCCTTTTCCATCCTATGGAGAGGGAGCATGGACACGGGGGTCGTCCCTCAGTTACTAAAAACAACAGACATAGCCCCACTCCACAAAGGGGGCAGTAAAGCAACAGCAAAGAACTACAGACCAATAGCACTAACATCCCATATCATAAAAATCTTTGAAAGGGTCCTAAGAAGCAAGATCACCACCCATCTAGAAACCCATCAGTTACACAACCCAGGGCAACATGGGTTTAGAACAGGTCGCTCCTGTCTGTCTCAACTACTGGATCACTACGGCAAGGTCCTAAATGCACTAGAAGACAAAAAGAATGCAGATGTAATATATACAGACTTTGCAAAAGCCTTCGACAAGTGTGACCATGGCGTAATAGCGCACAAAATGCGCGCTAAAGGAATAACAGGAAAAGTCGGTCGATGGATCTATAATTTCCTCACTAACAGAACACAGAGAGTAGTCGTCAACAGAGTAAAGTCCGAGGCAGCTACGGTGAAAAGCTCTGTTCCACAAGGCACAGTACTAGCTCCCATTTTGTTCCTCATCCTCATATCCGACATAGACAAGGATGTCAGCCACAGCACCGTGTCTTCCTTTGCAGATGACACCCGAATCTGCATGACAGTGTCTTCCATTGCAGACACTGCAAGGCTCCAGGCGGACATCAACCAAATCTTTCAGTGGGCTGCAGAAAACAATATGAAGTTCAACGATGAGAAATTTCAATTACTCAGATATGGTAAACATGAGGAAATTAAATCTTCATCAGAGTACAAAACAAATTCTGGCCACAAAATAGAGCGAAACACCAACGTCAAAGACCTGGGAGTGATTATGTCGGAGGATCTCACCTTCAAGGACCATAACATTGTATCAATCGCATCTGCTAGAAAAATGACAGGATGGATAATGAGAACCTTCAAAACTAGGGAGGCCAAGCCCATGATGACACTCTTCAGGTCACTTGTTCTATCTAGGCTGGAATATTGCTGCACTCTAACAGCACCTTTCAAGGCAGGTGAAATTGCCGACCTAGAAAATGTACAGAGAACTTTCACGGCGCGCATAACGGAGATAAAACACCTCAATTACTGGGAGCGCTTGAGGTTTCTAAACCTGTATTCCCTGGAACGCAGGAGGGAGAGATACATGATTATATACACCTGGAAAATCCTAGAGGGACTAGTACCGAACTTGCACACGAAAATCACTCACTACGAAAGCAAAAGACTTGGCAGACGATGCACCATTCCCCCAATGAAAAGCAGGGGTGTCACTAGCACGTTAAGAGACCATACAATAAGTGTCAGGGGCCCGAGACTGTTCAACTGCCTCCCAGCACACATAAGGGGGATTACCAACAGACCCCTGGCAGTCTTCAAGCTGGCACTGGACAAGCACCTAAAGTCAGTTCCTGATCAGCCGGGCTGTGGCTCGTACGTTGGTTTGCGTGCAGCCAGCAGCAACAGCCTGGTTGATCAGGCGCTGATCCACCAGGAGGCCTGGTCACAGACCGGGCCGCGGGGGCGTTGACCCCCGAAACTCTCTCCAGGTAAACTCCAGGTAATATTATTTAAAATATTTATATTAACCTTAAAAAATATCATGCGAACTTATTCACAGATTAATTATATATCTGCACTCTCGGTTCTGGCTTACTGTATATTTGTAGGTGACAAAATATAAACCTTAATTTTTTTTTTTAAATATTAAAATCGAATATAGTGCTATAAGTTTAATATAGTTTTTAATTGTTGAAAAAAATCTGAAAATCTTCAGTATAACATGGAACCACTAGGCCAGTTTCCTGACCTAGTGGTTCCTAGTGTTACAGTTCAGCACTTTCTCTTATTCTTCCCCATACTCTTAGCCCTTCATTTTCAACTACTACTTTCATCTCCAGGTTCAAGCCTACATTTCCAGCCGAACGCCTGCATCTCCAGCGCTCACTGCCCCCCCCCTCCCACTGTTCAAGCTCACACCCCCACATTTCTAGTTGAAATTCCTTCATATCCTGCCTCTACCCCAATTCGTTGATGCCATCATTACCCCCATTAGCAGACACCATCACCCCCTACACCACAACCCGCATCACTATACACAGACTCCAAACACCACCCCCACGCCGTCCCCCCACACACACTCCTTCCCTCACGAGCAGTAGATCAAGACTGACAATCATTTTAAGGTTCAAAAGACATGACGCAAGATGGCCACCGGAGATTTTTTCTGGCATGTAATAAGAAGTTTTAGGCACAGGTACACAAGTACGATTATCATACATGGTGTAAATTACCTAGGATAACCCTCCTCCCCCCAAAAAATCCATAATAGTATGGAGTTTTTTTTTTTTTTGCGTGGGTGGACACCCTACCTTCCTTTCTACGGGCACGGCAATTCCTCGCTCCATAACGCCATTATGTGAACACAATATCGCTCTAGACTCCTAGTCACATGTAAAGTGAGATTTCTTCGTTACTGAGATAACACTAACCAGCAAGCACTCCAATATTAGTTTGCATTTGAGTAAAATGAAACTATTAAGCATTAAAACATTCACATACATTATACAAATCAATTATAACTTATTAGCTGATGGTTCACACTTGCTTCCTTTCCTGATCAATCGTCAGCAGTAGTGGTTGCCTGCGTCGCCACGACTCTTGGTACCTAGTCAGCACTCGTAGAGTTGAACATTAAAATGGTATAAAATACCGACAGGTTGTTAGGTAAGACACATATGCAACAGTTAGGTATCTTTATTATGAAACGTTTCGCCTACACAGTAGGCTTCTTCAGTCAAGTACAGAAAAGTTGATAGAAGCAGAAGATACTTGAAGACGATGTAATCAGTCCATCACCCTTAAAGTTTTGAGGTGGTCAGTCCCTCAGTCTGGAGAAGAGCATTGTTCCATAGTATGAAACAATATGGAGAAGTGACAGGATGGAGCTTTTATAGCGCCAGGAGGTGAGACGTAGGCCACTAGGAGAGGTAAGAACTCAGATGTTGAAAGGTTAGGTCCCTCTCAAACCCAGCCCCTCTCACTAGTGGAAGTTGTCGAAGTTGACTGCAGGTCTGTACCAAGATACCCTTGTGTTGCAGTGTCTGACAGATTGAACATTAAAATGGTATAAAATACCGACAGGTTGTTAGGTAAGACACATATGCAACAGTTAGGTATCTTTATTATGAAACGTTTCGCCTACACAGTAGGCTTCTTCAGTCAAGTACAGAAAAGTTGATAGAAGCAGAAGATACTTGAAGACGATGTAATCAGTCCATCACCCTTAAAGTTTTGAGGTGGTCAGTCCCTCAGTCTGGAGAAGAGCATTGTTCCATAGTATGAAACAATATGGAGAAGAAGTGACAGGATGGAGCTTTTATAGCGCCAGGAGGTGAGACGTAGGCCACTAGGAGAGGTAAGAACTCAGATGTTGAAAGGTTAGGTCCCTCTCAAACCCAGCCCCTCTCACTAGTGGAAGTTGTCGAAGTTGATTGCAGGTCTGTACCAAGATACCCTTGTGTTGCAGTGTCTGACAGATTGAACATTAAAATGGTATAAAATACCGACAGGTATGTTCAATCTGTCAGACACTGCAACACAAGGGTATCTTGGTACAGACCTGCAATCAACTTCGACAACTTCCACTAGTGAGAGGGGCTGGGTTTGAGAGGGACCTAACCTTTCAACATCTGAGTTCTTACCTCTCCTAGTGGCCTACGTCTCACCTCCTGGCGCTATAAAAGCTCCATCCTGTCACTTCTTCTCCATATTGTTTCATACTATGGAACAATGCTCTTCTCCAGACTGAGGGACTGACCACCTCAAAACTTTAAGGGTGATGGACTGATTACATCGTCTTCAAGTATCTTCTGCTTCTATCAACTTTTCTGTACTTGACTGAAGAAGCCTACTGTGTAGGCGAAACGTTTCATAATAAAGATACCTAACTGTTGCATATGTGTCTTACCTAACAACTCGTAGAGTTGTCTAGGTAGTTTCAGAACAGTCAAAATAAAGTGGTGAATTAATGGATATTGTGCTGTAGTTGCGCCAATCAGTGGATAACTACATGGTCTTTGTGTTGTGTGATTTTTTTTTTGTAGTTTGTGGCCTGAGTACTACAGTAAAAAGTCACCTTCGGGTTATGCAATTTACTAACAGTGTACGCCTATACCCGGAGAGTTTCGGGGGTCAACGCCCCCGCGGCCCGATCTGTGTTAATTTCAAACACTGTAAGTGTACAATAGTGTGTAAAGCCATGTGCAGTGAGCAGGTATTATGTGCTATTATGTTTGCCTATAGATTAGCAAGCTAGTGCCAAATACAATCTCAACCCAACGTTGAGTTTTATTTGCACATGAATAAGACAGCTGCCGCTACAGAAGGAAATTAAAAAAAAAATCAATTTGTTTATGATTGGTAACGATGCCACATGAAATTATCATTATAGATAGCAGTTTCGTTTTATCCTGGCAGACGTCCCAGTAACGGGGTTCCTCTATTACACGCATGGAGGAACTCTTACTGGGTTATCAGTGGAAGGTACAGTAGTGCGTGCTTAACCTATGAAGGTCACCACGCACAGATGCGGCGTCAATAGTCCCTACATCCTCCTCTCTGGGGCTAATTATTACATTTCGAGAAAATCGTTGTGCACGTTAATTAAGTCTTGCAGAGCCTGGGGAATGGCAAGGCAATCGATCCAAGGAAGACTGGGCTAAACAAACGCTTAAGCACAAAGTAAAAATTAATGTGATACATACATTCTGAAAAGTGCAGCAGCAGCAAATATTTCACTGTTGGTAAGACAGTGTTATAACAACACAAGCTCAGGTAACAAACTGATCGTCAGTATTCTAACTTCTGGAGAGCTCCGTATGTTCCCGTTTTCTGTTCGCGCTTCAAACTTTTTATCGTCTTTACATTTCATTTACTGGCGTTGCGATGTATTATAATTGGGTAATATTTATTAACAAGTTAAAATCTAACCTAAATCGAGAAATTTGTCAAAAACCATACGAGAAAAATCGCCTCAGAATTTACGAGGACACGCATCATGATTAGCATATCACAGTATGCATACCAAAGTTCGTAGTACGAAGTGTGTTGAGAGTATCAGAAAAATAAAAGATAATGGGGGGAAAACCATGAATATTTTATTTATGTGGAGGTACTAAACCGATAAGGTTAATACAATACCTGGGAAATGAAAGGTACTCAAGTCTAATCCAAGAAAGTGGCACACAGCTTTATTTCCCCTGGATCAAGATCCCTTCACTGGCGTCCAGGCACCTCCCTCATGAACTCTCCCGGACACAACTGTATGAACATATTCCTACTATGTACGCACGTACTATTTATAAGCAACTAGATAAAACACTATACTTTTATTTAAATAAAAGAAATACTTATTTACAGAGGACATCCGGTGTACCCAAGTGTACACACATACACCAGCCACTAGTCTTTGATCAACAAATGTGGTGACTTCCGCTACTTCTACGACAATGAACTGAGAAAGACACTTGGGGTTAACCCAGAAAGGTCAGGACCCCAGGATAACCCAAGAAAGCCAAGAATTGCAGCTCATTTCCGCTGGGATCCTTCCGTTCTTTACTTGCTATGGGACCCACGACAGTTAGCTAAATCTTAATTATTTACTGCTAGGTGAAAGAGGGCAGCAAGTGTATATGCTTATTCTTCTTAACTCTCCTGGTAAGCAAACCCAGTTTTAACAGACATTTTTACATATACAAGTCACTCAGCTCACACACTGAGGTCCGGGGTTCGAATCTCCCGGTACGGCTGGAAAACATTAAGGACGTGTTTCCAAGAGTCACCTGCTGTCCTTGTCCCTGTTCATCCATCAGTATAAAATAGGTACCTGGGTGTTAGTCGACTGGTGTGGGTCGCATCCTGGGACAAAACTGACCTAATTTACCCGAAATCAGCATAAGCGGCTTTCTATATAGTAGTATGTCATAGATGTCAGCTAGGACTGTATACCTTCTACATGTACTTGTAGTAAATAAAGATATTATTATTGTGGTGCCCTAACGCCAGATTATTATTATAATCAAAAAGAAGCGCTAAGCCACAAGGACTATACAGCGCTGCAACCCTAACGCCAGAAAATGTGCCCAACGATCACTCATCAATGAACTCCCCAGTCCCTTCCGTGCTTAACCTAACGTAACGATGCTCACAATTCCAAGTGCTACGCCAATTCCCTTTAATTACTTCTCGTTTATAGCACTGCTGCTCTTTCAATCTTACTCAGTACTTAACCCAGATAAATCAATGTTAACGAACAACGCAATATATTCAGGAAGAACATACATAGCTCAAATTGCATGTCACTATGGGAGAAATTTAGGACACGGCAGACCAAGAGCTGTAGTTATAGGAGGAGTTACTTACACTTGTAGAATGGATGGGTACAGTAGGTAACCACAAGGTATGGAAGACTGTATGGAGGGGTGGAGGAGCAACAGTAGAGGTGCACACACGTCCTCCACTTAGCCTCTCCTGCTGTCGTCTGCACATGTTCCCTCAACCTTATACTATTGTTTTCTTTTTTTTAATATTCTTGTTTGTCTTAACACCGTACACTTTTCCCTACTTATAAATAAACTGCTTTAGATTCTAAATAGGTTACCAAACAATAAAAAACATATAGGTATTTAATTTAAGGGAAAATAAAAGCTGAAGGTTGTAACAGAAAACGAAATGAGACAAATTCAAGATAAACTGAAGTATTATCAGTTCCACCAACCATGCTAAACAAATATTGATTTTTAGAATCCTAAATTATTATATTCATGAAGTAGTAGTAAGCCTGTAAGGTTCCTACATCACTTATTGAGACCCTAAACCCCTCAAGGGAGGTTCCTTGACGCTGGTGAGTGGTTCTTGATCCAGGGGATTATATCTGTGCTCCAGTTTCCTGAATTGAGCCTGAATACCTTCCATCCCCCCACATGCGCTGTATAATCGTACGGGTTTAGCGCTTTCCCATGATTATTATATTATACTGAGACCCTAAAATAAGTATTTCGTAAAAAATGTAAAGATAACCAAGTGTGTTTGCATAGTGTTATAATCTGCTCTTAAGACTATTCAGAGCATTAACCCTTAAAGGTTAGTAACCCAGGATAACCCCGAAGAGCTATCAGTATGGCTTTTTGGGTTATCCTAGGTAATTTACACTATGTATGATGATTGTACTTATGTATACCTGTGCCTAAATAAACTTACATTTAGATCATTTGTTCCTTTTTCCCAGGATGGGACTCACAACAGTTGGCTAACACCGTGGTACCTATTTACTGTTAGGTAAATATAGTAAGTGTTAACTTGCCCATACTTCTAGCCCCCGTGCAGTATTGAACTCGGAGCCTGGGGTTGAGTAGGATGCACTGTCAGTCAGCTACAAAGTACTTTGCAAATCATGCAGAATGGTTTTTCCTTCCAATTCCCTCATACAACTTACCAGCCTCTTCTGGTTGATTTCAATAGGGTAGTGAGGATATTATCAAGAACTCCACTGATAGCAATGTGAAATATCTGAAACCTGTTTTCATACAATTCAGTCAATATAGCAAATCACTGTGTGTTAAGAAATTATAGATTATTATATATAGGGGGAAGTGCTAAACCTGTAAGGGTTGTATAGGGAAGGAAAGTACAGGTGTAATTCATTGGATCAAGATCCTCTCACCAGCGTCAAGGAACATGCCTTGAGGGTAAGAGATCGTAATCTCCATTAAAGGTTGGACCATCAGAGGTGTTGAAGAATATGAAGTATCCACAACAATATGAATGTACATTTATGTATTATTATTTTAATTTCATGTAAAATAAATAACTAATTGTGTTTCAGTCACTGTGCAATCCAAGGAAGGTATCCATGTACAGCAAGCCCAACCCCCTTTACCTCAGTGCATGCAAAAGGAACAGCACATGACAATCATAAAATTCCATTGCAGCAAAATGTAAAATTATATATACATGAGTGTATATGTGTATGTATGTATGCCTGTACGCTTTTGCATGTATGCATAGATATGTACGTGTATAGACACGTGCATAATTGTGCATGAATATGCATGCATGTATATTATTCTTGGTATATGTGTGCATATGTATGGATGTATTAATGCAGAGGCACATACTATAAACTTTGGCACAGGTTATAAAGAGCCTGAGAGGACTGGAAGGCAAGCAGGCTTGATCCAAGGAAAGGTATGGTAAGTCCAATTCCTTGGATCAAGAGGTCATAACTGGTACTGAGCCATCTCCCTTAAGATAATTACTACACACATACATAAGCAAGAGACATTATGCTATTAAAATTCGTTTTTGAAAAAATCAGATACAGTCTGCTCTCTTATATGGTGAAAAAATACATCCAAAACCGAATGGTGAATGGAAAAGCCTTCATAGTATGCGCTCTTCAATTTTTGATGTACAGTATTTCAAAATTCTTTAGAAGTGCTAGAATTATGAGTATTGTACAATGAACTTTTACTGTTGTCAATGACATGCATACTCATTAGTTATTAATATATACATGGGGAAGTGCAAAAACCTGTAAGGGTCATACAATGTTTGGTTAATGGGAGGGATGCAGATCATCACATTGAATCCAAGGAAAGGGAGGGTAATATCAGTTCTTAAGATCAAGAACCCTTCTCCAGCATCAAGGCATAATCCCTTGAAGAGACATTTCTTATACACAAACGGTACTCTAGACGTCCAAAGGGCAATCTCCAGTAGTACTTCCAACATTAGAGATCCTGCCGGATAGCCACCTGATGTCTTACCAGAGGGTTACCTGACATCTCCCACATGATCCAATTTCTATCAGGGGAGTAGCCTAACCATGACAGCACTACCAATGGATGCTACATCAGAGCAGGACCAATAGCAATTCCTTTTCCTTGTCTAAGAGCTGGATTTCATAAAAAGAAGAACTAACATCACTAATAAAACCAGAGAGGGGAGGGAGGGATGGGGGTATTTAGATTTGCTTTGAGGAAGGGGAAAAGATCAGTTCCTCAGATAGGCTCTCTTCACTGAGGATGATGTGAAAGAAATACAGTGGACCCCCGCATAACGATTACCTCCGAATGCGACAAATTATGTAAGTGTATTTATGTAAGTGCGTTTGTACGTATATGTTTGGGGGTCTGAAATGGACTAATCTACTTCACAATATTTCTTAGGGGAACAAATTCGGTCAGTACTGGCACCTGAACATACTTCTGGAGTGAAAAAATATCATTAACCGGGGGTCCACTGTACTAGAAACTGGAGGAATCACAATATTAAAATCCAAGCATAATTGTAATTAAACCCTAGTAAACATTAATGAAAGAAATAATGAATTCAAACTTCGTATGTGACTGAAAGATTTTGAGTAGATTTAGATTTATTAAATATAATAAAGTTGATATACAATAATGTGTTTGCTGTAAAAAATGAGATTCTTATACACATCTCTGGACGGAAACTTTAATCTCAAGTTATAAAATTATATTATTACTTAATAACATACAGGTACACATACATGCTACACTTGATCATCTCATTTCTAAAAGGTAATGTACAATTATACTATCATGTACTAAGTACAGTGGTACCTCGGGATACGAACAGCTCAAAACTCAAACAATTATGTAAGTGTATTTATGTAAGTGCTTTTGTAAGTATTTTTGGGAGTCTGAAACAGATTAATCTAATTTACATTATTCCTTATGGGAACAAATTCGTTCGGTATCAGCACCCAAACAGCCTTCTGGAACGAAATAAATTCGTATCCCGAGGTACCACTGTAATTAAATTTTAAATAAAAGCAATTAATACAAATGAGCAAAAGATTCATATATAAAATAGTTTTTCTCATTTCTCTCTCAAAACTCGTTTTTCGTAACTGATCATATACTGTACATAAGTCTTGGATAGCCAACTGACAAAGGGAATGTATAAAAACTAGCAGAGCCAATATTATGAATGTATCAAAATGTAAATTGTGAGGGGGAAGGAAGCATATGAATAGCATTCTTAAACTTGTTTTTAAGACATCAGATTTTTATTATTTAAGACACACTTTGGTAGGCCCAGAGTGAACATAAGCAGTGCCATCTATAAAGCATGTTTATATGGTAAGGCCTTGAGTTAACAGATCCTGATTTACTGAATTTTGGATTTAACAGACAAGTCTGTTAAGTCCAGGATTGTGCATTAATTTTATGGTCAACTGGGTAAATTCATTTTGGATTTAATGGACAAAGCCCATTAAATCAGAACTGCCCATTATTTTTATGGAGAATTCCATTAAATACAGAATTATCTGTTTCTGTTGCTGTCTTCTGGGTAAATAACAAAAAAAGGCACAATACCGTGACTGGAACGATACACAAATAACCCGCACATAAAAGAGAGAAGCTTACGACGACGTTTCGGTCCGACTTGGACCATTGACAAAGTCACACTAACCAGAGGGGGAGCAGGACGGCTATATATAGGCAGGAAGAGGTGGTGGTGGTAGTAGTAGTAGTAGTAGTAGTAGTAGTACAAGAATTGTATATAATACCGACAAGATGAAATTAAGACACATGCACAACACCCGGGCATCCCCATCGTAGACGCTTCGCCATCCAGCCAGCCACTGGATGGCGAAACGTCCACAACAAAGACAACCAGACGCCGCACATGTGTCTTAATTTCATCAGTAGTTGTAGTAGTAGTGGTAGAAGAAGAAGAGGTAGTAGTAGTGGTAGTGGTAGAAGTGGGAAATAAGGAAGACGAGCCAGTCAAATACATAGGAAGGAGAGCACTGCAAGAGAGCTAGATGCCCACAGAGGGAGAGCAAGCGCACAGAGGTGCGTGAAAGGGGAAGTGGTGAAATAAATGAAGAAGGAACAGAAACACGAGACAGGAGAGAGAAAGACAACAGAGGAGAAAAGGAAAGAGGAAAGGGGAAGAGGAAGAAGAAAAAAGAAAAAAGAAAAAAATGAGGATTCAGGTTAAGTCACGGGGGTTCTGAAGTTTGGAGCATTTTACAATGTAGTGGGAGAGGAAGGCATCTACAGAGACGAAGCCAGGGCTAAGGTTCATACAAGGAAAGTTGTGTATTAGAGAGGATTAATTAGAAATTAAGACACATGTGCGGCGTCTGGTTGTCTTTGTTGTGGACGTTTCGCCATCCAGTGGCTGGCTGGATGGCGAAGCGTCTACGATGGGGATGCCCGGGTGTTGTGCATGTGTCTTAATTTCATCTTGTCGGTATTATATACAATTCTTGTACTACTACTACTACCACCACCTCTTCCTGCCTATATATAGCCGTCCTGCTCCCCCTCTGGTTAGTGTGACTTTGTCAATGGTCCAAGTCGGACCGAAACGTCGTCGTAAGCTTCTCTCTTCTGGGTAAATTTATCTGTTTGAATTTCACACTTTGTACATTAAGTTCAAAAATAAATTTATGGATTGAATTTTCGGATTTAACAGACTTAAAACATTAAATCCGAAAATTGTATGTTACTGCTATGATCATAGAAAAATATTCTCATACTCTGGATTTAATGAACAATCAGCTTTAATAAACACTGCCTCCCCTCTATTAATCTCTTAAAATGAGAGTTCACTGAATTATATGCATTATTTTTATTTTTTGTTACACCACAGCTGTCCAAAAACAATTTTCTTTGATCTTAACTTTACTTTTCCTGGAGAAAAAGCAGGAATTCCAATTTTATAGGCAAGAGGAAAGGGGGTGGGGGTGAAAATGTGAAGTCATTGGGACACCTCTAAATGAATCCCAACATTTTTTAAACCTGGCAAAGAATATTAATTCTTTAACTGGAACAAGTGGGCAAGACAATAAAATTTCAAATTTTCATTTCTGTGAACCTCCTTAGTATATGCACATCATTATTATTACAATCAAAACTAAGCACTATACCCACAAGGGGTCATACATACAATATTTGAGTTTACAAGAGAAAAACAATAGCTCTTTGATTCTCTTCAACTTTCTGAAATTACCTTTATCATGCTTACATTTAAACCCCTATATAATTTTTTCTAGTGTGATTGCCTAGCTTCTATTCTTTTACTGATCATGTGTTGAAGAAATTATTCCTGGCTGGCATCATTGTGACAATGTTGAGCATGCATTTTCAATCTCCCTTGTTTTGGATCCTAGTTTTCAGATGCCTTTCCAGAAGCACACAGTTGTCACAGTCAGTGATGACCCAGCAAATCACAACCACCCCATACTCTTTTTTAAAGAGTTCAAAACTTAGGCACTGCATTTCCCAACTGCAAAACAATCTTATTTGTAAACTATAGTTATACAGACTTGTACTCACTACTTTATTAGTCAACTACAGTAAGTCATTAAGAAATAAAATCCTTATAACATTAATTTAAAATTAATGTTATTTCAACTAATATATTCTCACATTTAAGAAAAGAAATTATGCAGCCACTGGCACAGAAAATATCTCAATAATAAAATACGTAGTTTAGCTTGTCAAACATATGTACAAGCAGGTCCCACTTTACAGCGCTTCACTTTACGGTGTTTTGCTAATTACAGCAGTTTTCAATTATACCCATTCTTCATTTATTCAGACTTCCTACAATAAATATATTCACCACTCATTATTAGCTAAGGATAAAATTATTTTAGGGTAAGTAATGTGTGTACTTTATATACATTTTTTAGGCCTAGCTATATTACTCACCTAATATATGATAGTGTAAACATGCTATCAGGCTTTTGTATGCATATAAAAGTGAAAAAAGGCTACAATTCATTTTACAGGAATTTTTGCTTTACAACAGTAGCCCAGTACCTAACCTGCTGTATAAGCAGGGCCCTCCTGTACTGTAATTGGTTACAACAAAATACTTAAATATACACGAAGACAAAGTTTCCCATAATCATAGAAATGCCGGAATGTACTGGACTTCAAGTATTCCAGAAAATGAAGGCACCAGGATTGGTTTATTCCCTTGCTAGACATCCCATGCATGTCACCACTGAGGCACAAGGGATTGAAGGGAAACTGACACGAATTTCTTAAGATCACTGTAAGGCAGTTATGTTCTGGTGTAATTTGTGCTCAAAACTCACATTACACCAAGTTAATCCAACTACGCTTTCAATATAAAGTAGGTTAAGACTCTATTTACAGTGTGACATGAGGAAATACTCTATGAGAAGGCATTTCCCAATATGTATTTATGAATAAAGTTCCTTGTCTCATTGCTTAATTGGTTATCTGCAAAAACCTTCAAAAAGGAGATCAAAGGAGAAAATTCTTGGGAGTGATTTTTAGACAGGTACTCTAAGGGGTGTTTTTGTCATAGAGAAATTGCACAGAAGTACATGGAACAACACAGTATGATTGTAGGTGTGGCACTCTTTACACAAACTTATCAAATATGTTCACATAAAAAACTGATAATGGTAATGGTCCCTGCTCTCCTACACATACTTCTGTACTGAATTATAAGACTTCTCTTTTAATCTTTTAATTGATATTTGTGTTTTCTTAAGTGAAATCTTTCTTTCATAAATTATTATTTCTCAGAATTCTTGTTTTCTTATCACTGAGAAGCTATCACATGCTTCCTCTTATTCTAATTTTGCATTTTTTTTTTCAACAAACTGACTGTATTTAGCATTTACATACTATCAGTAAATAAGCTCAACTTAAGGTATCTTTCTTATTATTTAAGAATTATAATAATTTAAACTGCATTTCAGGGATCATCAAGCCAACTAGTCAATATTTTCTGCAAGACGTGGTTCAAATTAAGACCACCTGGTTGTGAACAGTGAATGGATATCAGTATTTTGTTTATATTAAATTTATTAGGGTATTTTCTTGGTGTTTATGAAAGTTTAATTGTTAATTCTGTTTGATATTAAACTATATTTGAAGGTGAAAAACAGGAAAAAACACTGCCTTAATGACAGTGACAGTTGACAGGCCATAAACCTTACATAACCTTAAATTTATAGCATGAGCTTTGAGAATGCATTTTACAAATATAAATTATACAAATTTAAAGGACACCAACACAATTTATGGCAGAAATATTGTGAATGTGAGAAACATTGTTACACAAAAATCAGTAACATGAAGAAGAGCAAAATACAATATATTTAAAAAATATATAATTATAAGCATCAGGTAAATAGATCACAATAATGTGGTCTATTTACCTAAAAATGGTGTGTTGTACATGTTAAGTGTCATCAGGACGGCATCAGAAAACCAGTTTCATGTGGAATGTCCACTGTTCTCAGAGATTCATGTAGTACCACTGCAGATCTTCAATAGCTCAAGGACACATGAAGCACAGATAAATTCCAGTGGTTACATACAAGGGTCTACACCAAGCAGGTGCTATTGAAGTATCATACAAAAGCACATACCATGCACTTGGTATTAAAGTATTATACACTGTGCAGCATTTTACATGAAAGGCTTATGGAGGGAGTATGTATTGAAGTTAGAATCTGGAGACATCATCAGTACAGCTGCTCAATGTTCTGTGCCTGAGCTGCTTTAATAATGTCATACTGGCTCTTGACACATCTGTGCATGTATATCTGAAAATGTTACAAAATATGTAAAAGCAAAGGTAACATTAGAAATATTTACAAAATATAATTATATTTATAAAACTTTTTTCCTCCATAAGGCATGTGTGTCGTAAGAGCCAACTAAAATGCTGGGAGCAAGGGGCTAGTAACCCCTTCTCCTGCATAAATTACTAAATTTAAAGAGAAAAAGTTTTGTTTCTCTTTTTGGGTCACCCTGCCTCAGTGGGATATGGCCAATTCATTGAAAAAAAAATATGAGACTTAAAATATAACAGTTTTGTTTCTATTACATTTTTTTTATATTACATATGCAACATTTCAGTTATTAGAGGAAAACATAAAAAAACTAATTGTAGGTAGCAGGTTGGTAGACAGCAACCGTCCACGGAGGTACTACCGTCCTGCCAAGTGAGTGTAAAATGGAAACCTGTAATTGTTTTACATGATGGTAGGATTGCTGGTGTCTTTTTTCTGTCTCATAAACATGCAAGATTTCAGGTACGTCTTGCTACTTCTACTTACACTTAGGTCACACTACACATACATGTACAAGCATATATATACACACCCCTCTGGGTTTTCTGTATTTTCTTTCTTGTTTATTTCCTCTTATCTCCATGGGGAAGCGGAACAGAATTCTTCCTCCGTAAGCCATGCGTGTTGCCGGGAGCAAGGGGCTAGTAACTCCTTCTCCTGTATAGATTACTAAATTTAAAAAGAGAAACTCTTGTTTTTTCTTTTTGGGCCACCCTGCCTTGGTGGGATACGGTCGGTTTGTTGAAAAAAAAAAAATTACAAGATACAGGAAAATAAATGAAGATGGTTTTTTAACACAATTACCAGGGAAAACAAGAGGCCACAATTATAAACTGAGAAAATGGACATACAGAAAGGATACAAGAAAGTTTTTTTTCACACACAGAGGAACAAGATGAAGGACTGGAATTAAAGAGGATGTAGTGTTACAACTGACTGAAACTTATAAATTTATTTGATAAATTTAAAAACAGACATGACACCACACACATGGCACTGGTCCTCTTACTTAAAACAGGCCATCAAAATAATGGTCCTTTTAACTGTTTTTCAACTTTCTGACTTTTCCTTCATATGCCCTGATGGAATATATCAAAAATATCCAGTCTTCAACTGCATCTCATCCAACTGCATTTGTTTTGATAATCGAGTCCCTCTAGCTAATTATATTCATCCAAACTACTGAACTAGAGGCTTAATGTGTCAGTAAGTACTATACTGCTGAATAACCCAAATAAGAAATACCACACAGTTCTTAGTATTGCATGAAGCAGAAAATTTAATTATACAATGCAATAAGCAAGATGTTCTTAGTGTGTAGATATGTAAGGAGTACATTAAGAAAACTGTTGTTGGTAGCTTAAAAGTCTAAAAGATATACTGTACAATATTTTAAGCTTTATTCTTCCAAGAAATCCATACCCAAGCTGCTGAATGTTCAGTTAGATACAATGATCAAGTGTACATTACAAAATTAAGATTTTATTTTCACATATATTTTAAAAGTGAAAATAATATCTTAATACTGTTCTGTATGTTACGTCAGGTTTTTTTTTTTCAACAAGTCAGCTGTCTCCCACCTAGGCAGGGTGACCCAAAAAGAAAGAAAATCCCAAAAACGAAAATACTTTCATCATCATTCAACACTTTCACCTCACTCAACAGTTTAGAAGCATATATAAAGATACAACATAAAAAGTGACCTGAAATAATATACAGTGGTCCCCCGCTTTTCGTAGTTCCCGGCAATCGTAAAATTCGCCAATCATAGAGGTATTTTCGTATAAACATGGACTCGCTTTTCATAGGTTGACTCGCAAGTCGTAGTTCGTCCGGGACGCGTACCCACGGCGTGAGCCAGGGCGGCAGCCAGTCTGGCATTGTTTACCAGTGAGTGAAGGTCCCCTCACGTGCTCCAGCGAAATATTTCATAATATTCCATTTATTTTAGTGCTTGCAAGTACTAAATAAGCTACCATGGCTCCAAAGAAAGCTCCTAGTGCCAAGCCTGTGGTAAAGAAGGTGAGAAATACGATTGAATTTAAGAAAACCATCATTGAACAATATGAAAGTGGTACAAGTGTGGCCGAACTGTTCAGGATGTATAAGAAACCCTACACAACCTTATGTTCCATAGTGGCCAAGAAAAATTAAATAAAGGATGCTGTTGTTGCAAAGGGAGTAACTATGCTGACAAAAATGAGATCACCAGTACTCGAAGAGGTTGGATAAATGAGAAACAATTAGCAGGAAATACTCTTATGACTTCGTTTATTTGTGAAAAGGCTAGGCAGTTGCATGAAGATTTGGTAAAGAAATTGCCTGCAAATAGTGGTGAAGTGAGTGAATTTAAGGCCAGCAAAGGCTGGTTTGAGAGATTAAAGAACCGTACTGGCATACACAGTGTGGTAAGGCATGGTGAGGCTGCCAGTTCGGACCACAAGGTGGCTGAAAAATATGTGCATGAATTCCAGAAGTACATAGAGGCTGAAGGACTGAAACCTGAACAAGTGTTCAATTGTAACGAAACAGGCCTCTTTTGAAAGAAAATGCCAAAGAGGACCTTCATTACACAAGAGGAAAAGGCAATGCCAGGACACAAGCCTATGAAAGACAGGCTGACGCTAATGTTCTGTGCTAATGCTTGTGGGGATTTCAAAGTGAAGCCATTACTAGTGTACCATTCTGAAAATCCCAGAGTGTTCAGGAAAAACAATGTTATGAAGAGTAAATTGTGTGTGTTTTGGAAATCTAATAGTAAGGCATGGGTCACGAGGGAAATTTTCGTCGAGTGGTTCAATGAAGTGTTTGGCCCTAGTGTGAAGGAGTATCTCCTGGAAAAGAAATTGGATCTCAAGTGCCTGCTAGTAATGGACAATGCACCTGCTCATCCTCCAAACTTGGATGACCTAATTTTCGAGGAGTTTGGGTTCATCACAGTAAAGTTCTTGCCCCCGAATACCACTCCTCTCCTCCAACCCATGGACCAGCAGGTTATTGCAAACTTTAAAAAAACTCTACACAAAAGCAATGTTTCACAGGTGCTTGACTGTGACCACAGACACTCACTTGACCCTAAGGGAATTTTGGAGAGAACACTTCAGCATCTTCCACTGCATAACCCTTATAGGTATGGCATGGGAGGGAGTGACTACCAGGACTGAACTCTGCCTGGAGAAAATTGTAGCCAGATTGTGTCGACAAGAGGGATTTTGAAGAATTTGGGACTGACCCTAATGAGCCTATGTCTGTTGTAAAATCAATTGTGGCACTGGGGAGTTCCATGGGGTTGGATGTGAGTTTGGAGGATGTGGAAGAATTGGTGGAAGACCACAATGAAGAGCTCACCACTGAGGAGCTGCAAGAGCTTCAGCAGGAAGAGCAACACATCGCAGCTCAGAATCTTGCTGCAGAGGAGGAGGAAGAGAGATGGAAGAAGGTGCCTTCTTCAGAAATTAAAGAGATTTTTACTATGTGGGGTAAGATGGAAAGCTTTATGGAGAAACATCACCCTAACAAGGTTGTTGCAAGCCAGGTTGACAACATGTACAGTGACAAAGTCTTGGGCCATTTTAGGGGTTGACAACATGTACAGTGACAAAGTCTTGGGCCATTTTAGGGAAGTGTTAAAGAGATGCCAGAAACAGAGCTCTCTCTCCACAGTTATTTTGTGAGACAGGACTCCAGTGACTCTCAAGGTGGTCCTAGTGGCATTAAGAAACAGAGAAGAGAAGCAACCCCAGAAAAGCAAATGGTACCTGAGGTGTTGATGGAAGGGGATTCCCTTTCCAAACTATAAACAATCCACTCTCTCTCCTCCTCCAGTCTCCCATACACTAAGAAGAATCTCCAATAAAGGTAAGTGTTATGCTGTTAATGTTTCATTCATCATTTCCCATTGTATTGTTTATGTACTACATGCATATTTCATGTTAAAAAATTTTTTGTTTTAATACTTCTGGGTGTCAGGAACGGATTAATTGTATTTACATTATTTCTTATGGGGAAAATTTATTCGTAAATCGTAAATTTTGTTTATAGTAACGGCTCCAGGAACGGATTAATTACGAACAACGAGGGACCACTGTAATAAACTACATATAGAATATAATATCAGGGCCCCAATTATATATATACCATCCTATTACACATCCCTCGAAACTGCCAATATCCCAAACCCCTCCTTTAAAGTGCAGGCATTGTACTTCCCATTTCCAGAACTCAAGTCCGGCTATATAAAAATAACCGGTTTACTTAAGTACAGTATGTACTGATATTAACAAAACTACAGTAATTGCAGAATATGGTATTTAGGTAAAAAGTTTGGTATTATTTTGAAGTACACTACAGTATATACACTGCTGGTTCACCATTTTGTACACTTCACCTATATGAACAACCTTCCAACCCACTTGTTTTTATTGCTTGACCTACTCCAGTACCCCCCAACCAATTCTCATTATACTATGTACAGTGCATAAACTTTTTTTATGTGATGATCAATATCAATTGCTTAATGCTGTCTATTTTTTCTCAAAAGCTATTTTCTTTGTTTTAAATTTGGTTAAGTTAATTTAGGTTAAGTTATTTAAACCTATTAAAAGTACATTTAGTACAAATAAGCCAATTACAGATGAATAGCGGGCATGATTGTGTGATGCCAGTATTTGAAGCTTATTTGTCAAAGTGGTCATGAGATTAGAGGAAGAAAAAGAGATAACTTGTAACTCACATGGGCAGCAGCAAACAGCAGGTAGAGACAGGTCCACAACACTGACAACAGCTGAAATACAGACTTGAAGTCACTCACTGCAACACACTGGAAACTTAAATAAGTTATAGGACAAGTTAAATACTTAAGACACTGAAGAATTTTGACATCATCATAATGTATCTATAGACTAGTACAATATACAGAAAAAACAAGGTGATGAGAGTAACAAAGTCTACACAATGAAACCTGGATACCAAACTGGAGGGTGGAAGTATGTTAGAAGTCTATGAAAGACTAGGTAAATCATAGAATAGATGAGGAAAACAAGGTAGGTGGTGTACTGAAGCATCTGAAAAAATAAAGTTTATCTAAGGAGGCAAAATGGGGAATGTACCAGGGTATAGTGGTATCAACACTTTTGTATTGGTGTGAGGCATGGGCTAAAGCCCATACCTCACACCTACAGGAGACAGCAGGAATGTAATGTTTGAGAGCAATGTGTTTTGTGATTATGCAGGGAATCTGGAGAGTGGAGATTAGATGTTGTGAGGTCACCAAAGTGTAAGTCCAAGGGCTGAGTATGGGTTAGGTTAGGTTAGGTATTGGGCATTTAGAGGATGGAACAGAATAGGTTGACTAAGCAGGTATGTAAATCTGAGATGGGAGGAGGGGGGTGATGGGATCATCCCAAGAAGGGCTGGAGAGAGGGTAAAGGTTTTGAGTGCTAGGGAGTTTGAACATGTTACAGGCTATGTGAGCATATTAGACAGGAATAAGTGGTTTTCATGGCTGGACATGCTACTGGAGTATGAGCATTTATGAAGGGATTCAAGGAAACAGGTTATCCAGACTTGAACCCTTGAGGTAATAAGTACCTCAAGGGTTCAAGGGGTGAGGACATTCCAGTTCGGTACCTCCTTACAGACTGCCAAGCTCAAATTTAAATATGAGAAATCCTTAAGGATATAACACATGTCAATTAATTAACCCTTAAACTGTCCAAACGTAGATCTACGTTTTTTCAACATTTGAAAGTATGTAAAAAAACGTAATCTTTTTTTTTTTTTACATTTGAAAACGTGTAAAAAAAAATTTGATCTTTTTTTTTTGTTATACGTATTTGAAAATATGTAAAAAACCTTAGATCTACTTTTGGAGCACTACGCATGTGAACGTAAATCTGTTTGGACAGTTTAAGGGTTAATAGTAAGAGGCATGGCCTGTGAACTAGAGCTCAGTACTTACAAACACAAATGAATATACTGAAGTTAGGAGTACATACATATAAACATTAAACAAAGATGACTCACATAGTGGTAATAAGATGCTTGAAGCCAGAGAGCGAAGGCGATGATCATGAGGATATAAAGGAGATTCTGTGTAAGCCAGGGCAGAATGAGACCTCGAAGCTCTATGCTCACCCCCTTAATCATCAAGATGGAGAACACGATGTATACCAGGTAGAAGACAATCATGAACCCACCAGCTCCTTTCATGGCTGTGGCAAAGAGCAGACAGATTAATTAATTAATCAAATATGTTGATGTGGATGCAGAGTTGTATGTTGATGGTTGCACTAGAGTACTGTACTCAAGCATTCTGTAATGCTTTTCTCATACAAGTATACCTCCCTAATATGGTGGATTAGGTTCCAGACTGCTGCCAAAAAGTGAGTATCGCCTTAAATGAATCACACTTTTTTTTTTCACTTGTCAGTGCATATAAAAGCCTAAAAAAATATTTGCGTTATCATTTGTTAAGTGTGCAATAGCACTAGGCCTTAAAAAAAACGTAAAATTAAAACAAATAAATAATTTTTTAAATTTCCAAAACCCATCTTAAGGGCAAGGCAAGGACAAAAAATAATAGTATTAACGAATATAATTGAAAAGCACCATATTAGTGAAGTGCTCTAAAGCGAGTGCCATATTAATGAGGTATGCTTGTACGTATATTTACCCTGTAGTAGTTCTTTATATGGGTGCCCAGAAAACATTTTAAAGTCACTGGCACTTTTTAAAATCTTCAAGGCTCACCTTCTTCTCTCACATAGTTTTATAGTATGGCAAGAGTTTTGTGCATCATTAATTGAGCACTATCATATTTTATGGCATTGAAGACACTTTTTTTTTTTTCCCAAAGTAAGTCTTGGAAATTTACCCAGCATCTTGGAGGCCGAAATACCGTTTATCTTTTTTTTTTTTTTTTTTTTTAAATTTAGCCAAATCAGAATTGGGAGACATCCTCGACACCAGGGCGTCTTGTTAGCAGGAAAATACATTCAGTAATTTTTCTATCTTATTTAGTTAAAGTGACTCTTTTGACATTCTTTTGAGCTGATAATAATCTATATTCATTAATGCATGTACTTTTTATTTTTTATCATTTCTAACTGTATAAATGGTGGCCTCATCCACACAAAACTCACAGGCAGGTTCCATCACACATGAACTAAACTTTTCTAACACTGTCATTTTCTTTAACATGGTCATAGATTCACATTTATTCTTCTTAATACCTCCAACACTGCTAGTATTTCCCTTGGGTTCCATGTTTAATATCCAGAAATATGACAGTGATGAAAACATCCAAAATAGCTTGATAAAGAGTGTAAGTGAGGCACAAGAACCTTTCAGAATGCAACTGTAGGAAGTATCTGTTGTCAGTGGAAGGAAAGTTATGCACTTCATTGTGTAGTACCCAAATTTTGCATGTAAAATTGCAATGGCATGCGGTGTCAGTGTTTTGCATTAGCTGTTTCTTGAATGCAAGACATCTATTGGATGAATAACTGTAAATGTTTCCCTTCTGTGTCACCTTACCTTGGTGGGAGATGGGTGGTGTGGATAAAAAAAATAACTGTAGTGGTTCTCATTTATAGTCACAGTCAAGTATTTTATGCAAGATTCCATGAAGATCTGTACTAGAATTGACAAATAATGTTTCTAATTTATATGAGATTTCTCAAAAGAAATATTAAGCTATATGAACTAGTGTTTAGATCATGTAAAACTCATTCTGTATGTAAAATCATTTACAAATGTAAACCCCTGCAGAAGACTTGAAAAATATTAAGCAAATGTTTAGACATGGATAATGCCATGTAATGGAAATTGAGAAAAGTGATAAGCAAAATGAATACAGACTATAGTATGTGATTAAATACTTAGTCTCTGAAATAAGAGGATCTAGAAGAAATTTTAAACAAAAAGATTGTTAACTGAAAATCATACAGATGCAATAAATTTTTTAGGAACTCATATATTACCCTGACAACTTTTTAAAATAGCCTTCCAATATAAAGATGACGAAAGGGCATGTCAAACAAAAACTGGAATATGCAGTGGGAACATGGTATTCACACCTAAGAAAATGGACAGAACAAAGTCCAGACAGGTTGTAAAAATGGCCTAAAGAGCCAAGAAATATAAGCTACAAAGAAATACAGAAAGCTCTAAATACCCTCATTGTGATAAGAAAAAGTCACACTTGTAAATTGAGACAAAAGTACTGTAATGCCAAAAAATAATGGCACTGTACTAGCAAATTTTTATTCACAACTACAGTGGAAGAGAATGCTTATATGTTACAAATTTTAGATGTTTAAAAACCATTATAAAACAAACTAAACATTAATACAAAACAATAAAAAATAAAGTACTGAACACTGTATCCAGTAAGAACATAATAAAATACATAAAATACAGTAGTATACTGTACAATAAGTATTATATATACAAATTATTTTATGGACCATGGACAGGACTTACTTGTATCCACATCAGTCTCAAACAAGGGCAGGAAGAACTGGGAAGAATCCCCACCATCCAGACAGTAGCAGATGTAGATGATGGAGAAGACACTGAAGAAGATGGTAGTGGCTGCACATGCCTTACTGGCCGACTTAAGATTATCATAGTAGTACCACGGTGACCAGCACTCCTTCATGGTCATGATGGCAATGATAGTCGACAATGACAGTAGGAGTTGTAGTAAAGGACAGTGACAGTAGTGGTGGTATCAGATGATGATCTTCAAGGCCTATGTTGAGATGATGATGAAGTAAGAGTGAAGATCTACAGCTAACTTAGACAGCACTGACGGTGACGGTCTGTAATTGAAGCATTTATATTATTATTAAAATTCAAAGGCTGACTTAATTGGGTTAACCTAGGTTAAATTCTATGTCCTACATAACAGCATAATTTTGGTCTAGGTTAAATCAGAATAGGTTATACATATTCGGTTTGGTTAGTGTAGTTTTACTTAATTTACACTTGGGAGAACTCTTCGCTGGTAAGAATATAGAAAAATATTAGTCATCTCCTGACCAACCAGTGACTTCGTAATGTAGGTGAGATCACTAGCAATCCACTTAGTAAGAATTAGACAAGAGTGCAACATCTGGGTATCTTCATTGTTTTATTGCAACTTCTACAATAAAGATACCCAGATGTTGCACATTTAATTCTTAATCTTGACAGTATTTTATACATGTACAATCCAGTTAGTAGACACAAGGGTTAACCGACTGTAGTGGGTGGCATCCTGGAGAGGAGGATCAAAAGACCCAACAACAAATGATAAATCTTAATTCTACAATGTATGGTTTAAACCTAATTCAGATAAAGGTGACATTACTGACACAGAAAGCCCTGGCTATGCAGAGAATTTTGGGCAGCCTTAAAATAATCCTGTAATTTCTCAAAACTTATAACTCTTACTGGAACTTTTACGAACAATTTTCTGGAAGTTTTAGTAAAACAATTTACTTAAGTGTTTGTGGAGGTTATCACAACTGTTGGTCAAACACAAAGGCAACCACTACTGATCTTAATTTCAGTATTACCGCACAGGATATACAATGAACTGAAGGTTCATGGAATGCATAGCATCTCGGGCAAAACAATCTTCTTTCCTTGAAAGAACAGTAAAGTGTTTTGGAAGCAATTTAGGCCTCACCATGCCATGTAGAGACGAGGTAATCATCCACACCCATGTAGAGACGAGGTAATCATCCACACCCACGTAGAGACGAGGTAATCATCCACACCCATGTAGAGACGAGGTAATCATCCACACCCACGTAGAGACGAGGTAATCATCCACACCCATGTAGAGACGAGGTAATCATCCACACCCACGTAGAGATGAGGTAATCATTAACACCCACGTAGAGACGAGGTAATCATCCACACCCATGTAGAGATGAGGTAATCATCCACACCCATGTAGAGACGAGGTAATCATCCACACCCATGTAGAGACGAGGTAATCATCCACACCCACATAGACGAGGTAATCGTCCACACACATGTAGAGACGAGGTAATCATCCACACCCACGTAGAGATGAGGTAATCATCCACACCCACGTAGAGACGAGGTAATCATCCACACCCATGTAGAGACGAGGTAATCATCCACACCCACATAGACGAGGTAATCGTCCACACACATGTAGAGACAAGGTAATCATCCACACCCACGTAGAGACGAGGTAATCATCCACACCCATGTAGAGACGAGGTAATCATCCACACCCATGTAGAGACGAGGTAATCATCCACACCATGTAGAGACAAGGTAATCATCCACACACATGTAGAGACTAGATAATCATCCACACCCACGTAGAGACAAGGTAATCATCCACACCCACGTAGAGACGAGGTAATCATCCACACCCACGTAGAGACGAGGTAATCATCCACACCCACGTAGAGACGAGGTAATCATCCACACCCATGTAGAGATGAGGTAATCATCCACACCATGTAGAGACAAGGTAATCATCCACACACACATGTAGAGACTAGATAATCATCCACACCCACATAGACGAGGTAATCATCCACACCCACATAGACGAGGTAATCGTCCACACACATGTAGAGACGAGGTAATCATCCACACCCACATAGACGAGGTAATCATCCACACCCACATAGACGAGGTAATCGTCCACACACATGTAGAGACGAGGTAATCATCCACACCCACATAGACGAGGTAATCATCCACATCCACATAGACAAGGTAATCATCCACACCCACATAGATGAGGTAATCATCAACACATGTAGAGACGAGGTAATCATCCACAACCACATAGACAAGGTAATCATCCACACCATGTAGAGACAAGGTAATCATCCACACCAACGTAAGATGAGGTAATCATCAACACCCACATAGACGAGGTAATCATCCACACCCACATAGACAAGGTAATCATCCACACACATGTAGAGACGAGGTAATCATCCACACCCACGTAAGATGAGGTAATCATCCACACCCACATAGACGAGGTAATCATCCACACACATGTAGAGACGAGGTAATCATCCACACACATGTAGAGACGAGGTAATCATCCACACCCACGTAGTGACGAGGTAATCATCCACACCCATGTAGAGACGAGGTAATCATCCACACCCACATAGACGAGGTAATCATCCACATCCACATAGACAAGGTAATCATCCACACCCACATAGATGAGGTAATCATCAACACATGTAGAGACGAGGTAATCATCCACAACCACATAGACAAGGTAATCATCCACACCATGTAGAGACAAGGTAATCATCCACACCAACGTAAGATGAGGTAATCATCAACACCCACATAGACGAGGTAATCATCCACACCCACATAGACAAGGTAATCATCCACACACATGTAGAGACGAGGTAATCATCCACACCCATGTAGAGACGAGGTAATCATCCACACACATGTAGAGACGAGGTAATCATCCACACCCACGTAGTGACGAGGTAATCATCCACACCCATGTAGAGACGAGGTAATCATCCACACCCATGTAGAGACGAGGTAATCATCCACACACACCCACCTATACCAACATCAACATCTACACGTAACTCAAACTATTTAAAATCTTATAATACGAAGAATTAGTAAGTAAATATGTATTTACTTACTGTTGAGAGCGGTTTGAACCACCACCCACCTGCCTGCCCACCTACCATTATTAACCACCACCACCCACCTGTTGCTTCATCACCCACTGTCTTCATAGTGGAGGACTCACACTGTATGAGTCATACACTCGTAGATACACAGTGTGAGTGTGTTAAAACAATTGTTATGTCTTAATATTTGTGGGTGTTGTGTGCGTCAGTATTTACCTGTGGTAGTTAGTGACTCCACCTGCAGGGGACACCACTGTCTGCGGTACACCCACCCTCCCACTGTCAGGGGTCCACCTACCCACCCTCCCACTGTCAGGGGTCCACCTACCCACCCTCCCACTGTCAGGGGTCCACCTACCCACCCTCCCACTGTCAGGGGTCCACCTACCCACCCTCCCACTGTCAGGGGTCCACCTACCCACCCTCCCACTGTCAGGGGTCCACCTACCCACCCTCCCACTGTCAGGGGTCCACCTACCCACCCTCCCACTGTCAGGGGTCCACTTACCCACCCTCCCACTGTCAGGGGTCCACCTACCCACCCTCCCACTGTCAGGGGTCCACCTACCCACCCTCCCACTGTCAGGGGTCCACCTACCCACCCTCCCACTGTCAGGGGTCCACCTACCCACCCTCCCACTGTCAGGGGTCCACTTACCCACCCTCCCACTGTCAGGGGTCCACCTACCCACCCTCCCACTGTCAGGGGTCCACCTACCCACCCTCCCACTGTCAGGGGTCCACTTACCCACCCTCCCACTGTCAGGGGTCCACCTACCCACCCTCCCACTGTCAGGGGTCCACCTACCCACCCTCCCACTGTCAGGGGTCCACCTACCCACCCTCCCACTGTCAGGGGTCCACCTACCCACCCTCCCACTGTCAGGGGTCCACCTACCCACCCTCCCACTGTCAGGGGTCCACCTACCCACCCTCCCACTGTCAGGGGTCCACTTACCCACCCTCCCACTGTCAGGGGTCCACCTACCCACCCTCCCACTGTCAGGGGTCCACCTACCCACCCTCCCACTGTCAGGGGTCCACTTACCCACCCTCCCACTGTCAGGGGTCCACCTACCCACCCTCCCACTGTCAGGGGTCCACCTACCCACCCTCCCACTGTCAGGGGTCTACCTACCCACCCTCCCACTGTCAGGGGTCCACCTACCCACCCTCCCACTGTCAGGGGTCCACCTACCCACCCTCCCACTGTCAAGGGTCCACCTACCCACCCTCCCACTGTCAGGGGCCCACCTACCCACCCTCCCACTGTCAGGGGTCCACCTACCCACCATCCCACTGTCAGGGGTCCACCTACCCACCCTCCCACTGTCAAGGGTCCACCTACCCACCCACCCACGGTCAGGGGTCCACCTACCCACCCTCCCACTGTCAGGGGTCCACCTACCCACCCTCCCACTGTCAGGGGCCCACCTACACACCCTCCCACTGTCAGGGGTCCACCTACCCACCCTCCCACTGTCAGGGGTCCACCTACCCACCCACCCACTGTCAGGGGTCCACCTACCCACCCTCCCACTGTCAAGGGTCCACCTACCCACCCTCCCACTGTCAGGGGTCCACCTACCCACCCTCCCACTGTCAGGGGTCCACCTACCCACCCTCCCACTGTCAGGGGTCTACCAACCTACCCACCCACTGTCAGGGGTCCACCTACCCACCCTCCCACTGTCAGGGGTCCACCTACCCACCCACCCACTGTCAGGGGTCCACCTACCCACCCTCCCACTGTCAGGGGTCCACCAACCTACCCACCCACTGTCAGAGGTCCACCTACCCACCTTCCCACTGTCAGGGGTCCACCAACCTACCCACCCACTGTCAGAGGTCCACCTACTCACCCTCCCACTGTCAGGGGTCCACCTACCCACCCACCCACTGTCAGGGGTCCACCAACCTACCCACCCACTGTCAGGAGTCCACCTACCCACCCTCCCACTGTCAGGGGTCCACCTACCCACCCACTCACTGTCAGGGGTCCACCAACCTACCCACCCACGGTCAGGAGTCCACCTACCCACCCACCCACCCTCCCACTGTCAAGGGTCCACCTACCCACCCTCCCACTGTCAGGGGCCCACCTACCCACCCTCCCACTGTCAGGGGTCCACCTACCCACCATCCCACTGTCAGGGGTCCACCTACCCACCCTCCCACTGTCAAGGGTCCACCTACCCACCCTCCCACTGTCAGGGGTCCACCTACCCACCATCCCACTGTCAGGGGTCCACCTACCCACCCACCCACTGTCAGGGGTCCACCTACCCACCCTCCCACTGTCAGGGGTCCACCTACCCACCCTCCCACTGTCAGGGGTCCACCTACCCACCCTCCCACTGTCAGGGGTCCACCTACCCACCCTCCCACTGTCAAGGGTCCACCTACCCACCATCCCACTGTCAGGGGTCCACCTACCCACCCTCCCACTGTCAGGGGTCCACCTACCCACCCTCCCACTGTCAGGGGTCTACCAACCTACCCACCCACTGTCAGGGGTCCACCTACCCACCCTCCCACTGTCAGGGGTCCACCTACCCACCCACCCACTGTCAGGGGTCCACCTACCCACCCTCCCACTGTCAGGGGTCCACCAACCTACCCACCCACTGTCAGAGGTCCACCTACCCACCTTCCCACTGTCAGGGGTCCACCAACCTACCCACCCACTGTCAGAGGTCCACCTACTCACCCTCCCACTGTCAGGGGTCCACCTACCCACCCACCCACTGTCAGGGGTCCACCAACCTACCCACCCACTGTCAGGAGTCCACCTACCCACCCTCCCACTGTCAGGGGTCCACCTACCCACCCACTCACTGTCAGGGGTCCACCAACCTACCCACCCACGGTCAGGAGTCCACCTACCCACCCACCCACCCTCCCACTGTCAGGGGTCCACCAACCTACCCACCCACTGTCAGGTGTCCACCTACCCACCCTCCCACTGTCAGGGGTCCACCTACCCACCCACCCACTGTCAGGGGTCCACCAACCTACCCACCCACGGTCAGGGGTCCACCTACCCACCCACCCACTGTCAGGGGTCCACCAACCTACCCACCCACTGTCAGGGGTCCACCTACCCACCCTCCCACTGTCAGGGGTCCACCAACCTACCCACCCACTGTCAGGTGTCCACCTACCCACCCACCCACTGTCAGGGGTCCACCTTCCCACCCTCCCATTGTCAGGGGTCCACTAACCTACCCACCCACTGTCAGTGGTCTTCCTACCTACCCTCCCACTGTCAGGGGTCCACCAACCTACCCACCCACTGTCAGAGGTCCACCTACCCACCCACCCACTGTCAGGGGTCCACCTACCCACCCACCCACTGTCAGGGGTCCACCTACCCACCCACTGTCAGGGGTCCACCAACCCACCCATCCACTGTCAGGGGTCCACCTTCTCACCCACTATCTGTGATACACCCACCCACCTATCTGCAGTACAAATCCACTGTCAGGGATTCACCCACCCACTGTGCGATACATCCACCCACTGTCTGTAGTTCACCCATCCATCTCATCTAGTGTCTACTGTACACCCACCCACTGTTTGTGGTACACCTATCCAGTGTAAGGAGTCTACTTAGAGAGCATTCCGGGGATCAACGCCCCCGTGGCGGGTCCACGACCAGGCCTCCCTGTGGGTCAGGGCCTGACCAACCAGGTTGTTACTGCTGGCCGCATGTAGTCCAACATACGAACCACAGCCCGGCTGATCCGGCACCGACTTTAAGTATCTGTCCAGTTCCCACTTGAAGGCAGCCAGGGGTCTATTGGTAATTCCCCTTTATGCTTGGTGGGAGGCTGTTGAACAGTCTTGGGCCCCAGACACTTATTGTATTTTCTCTTAGTGCCAACAGACCCCTGGCAGTCTTCAAGCTGGCACTGGACAAGCACCTAAAGTCGGTTCCTGACCAGCCGGGCTGTGGCTCGTACGTTGGTTTGCGTGCAGCCAGCAGCAACAGCCTGGTTGATCAGGCTCTGATCCACCAGGAGGCCTGGTCACAGACCGGGCCGCGGGGGCGTTGACCCCCGGAACTCTCTCCAGGTAAACTCCAGGTAAACCAATGGCGCCCCTACTTTTCATGGGGGTATTTTGCATCGCCTGCCCAATCTTTTACTTTCGTAGGGAGTGATTTCTGTGTGCAGATTCGGGACCATTCCTTCTAGGATTTTCCAAGTGTAGATTATGATATATGTATCTCGTCTGCTTTCCAGTGAGTACAAGTCATGTGCTTCCAAGCGTTCCCAGTAGCTGAGGTGTTTGACGGAACTTACATGTGCAGCTCGGTGGCATGGTGGCTAAAGCTCACGCTTCACGCACGGAGAGCTCGGGTTCGTTTAAGATAAGATAAGATAAGATTTCGTTCGGATTTTTAACCCCGGAGGGTTAGCCACCCAGGATAACCCAAGAAAGTCAGTGCGTCATCGAGGACTGTCTAACTTATTTCCATTGGGGTCCTTAATCTTGTCCCCCAGGATGCGACCCACACCAGTCGACTAACACCCAGGTACCTATTTGCTGCTAGGTGAACAGGACAACAGGTGTAAGGAAACGTGTCGAAATGTTTCCACCCGCCGGGAATCGAACCCGGGCCCTCCGTGTGTGAAGCGGGAGCTTTAGCCACCAGGCCACCGGGCCACCCGGCGGGTGGAAACATTTCGACACGTTTCCTGTTCACCTAGCAGCAAATAGGTACCTGGGTGTTAGTCGACTGGTGTGGGTCGCATCCTGGGGGACAAGATTAAGGACCACAATGGAAATAAGTTAGACAGTCCTCGATGACGCACTGACTTTCTTGGGTTATCCTGGGTGGCTAACCCTCCGGGGTTAAAAATCCGAACGAAATCTTATCTTATCTTATCTCACCACCATACCCAATGACTTCTCAGCTTTTAATTACACTTCACTATAACCTTTTCATTACACTTCATTGTAAACTTTTCATTACACTTCATTGTAAACTTTTCATTACACTTCATTGTAAACTTCCTCGCACATTGTTATTTATAGTTTTGTTGTTATTGTTATTATATTTTTGCTATTTATTATTTGTTGTTGTTAATTGTTGTTGTGGTTATTTGTTGTTCTTGTTTGTTATTGCTGTATAGGATTGTAAAGGACCTGCCTAGTATGGGCCAACAGGCCTGCTGCAGTGATCCTCCTTTCTTGTTATTTATGCTGTTGTAGTTATTTGTTGTTGTAAATATTTGTTACTATGATTATTTGTTGTTGTAGTTACTTGTTAATGTGGTTATTCGTTGTCGTAGTTATTTGTTTTTGTGGTTATTTGTTGTGATTGTTCTTATTTGTAGTTATTTGGTGTTGTAGTTATTTGTTATTGTGGTTATTTGTTGTTGTAGTTATTTGTTGCTTTAGTTAAATGCTGCAGTTATTTGATATGGTTATTTGTTGTTGTGGTTATTTTTTTTTTGTGGTTATTTGTTATTGTGGTTATTTGTTGTTGGTGTTCTTAAAGGCCACCAAAGTTGACACCTTATTGAGCGCTGCCTCGCAGGAGTCCGGGAAAAATATGATGCCCCCAAATGAGAGCGGAAATTACAGAGGAAACAAAGTTTCCGCCAGAAAGAGCAACTGAAGCAATAATTTTCCAAATAGGTCAGGCGGACCTTCTTTTCCCTCTCCCTCCCCCCCACACATGAGAAGAACAAAAGTAGAAGACCAGTTTGTCTGACCACTGACTTTTTTTGGGTTATCCTAGGTTCTCTACACTTATGCTGCTATGTATGATAATCTATGTAACTGTATTTGTGTATACCTGAATAAACTTACTTATTCGACTCAATAAGGAAGAATGAGAGCTTACAGGAAATAACAGTCTGGAGTCACTGTTAGACTTTTTTTTCGTGTTATAATTGGAAATTTATACATATGTTAATAAGCAAGACAATTGTAATCATCCACAACTTGTGTAATTATACAGTTTTAAACTCGTGGATCTTCTCAGTGGAAACATGGGCAGTGCCAGAAAACCTAGGGAAAAGTAAGTAAATAAGTACACATAAGTGCAATATCATATATAGTGTAAATTACCTATTATATATAAAAAAAAGTTAGACTGAGTGACTTACTTTTATTATGGTGTATCAACAGGTACACCGGACGCAACACGGGAAGATGTACAAAAACTTGCGATGAAGGTTATTAACATATCAAGGAGAGTGGGAGCTAACAAGGTGTCAACTTGGATTCTAGGAGAGAGAACAGAAACATTGTTCGAACCGTTATATAAGATCCTCTCCAAGATTATGAACATGGGAAAGTTGCCAGAGATCTAGAAGACAGCAAATGTAGTACTTATATTCAAGAAAGGAAAGAGGCAGGAAGCGTTGAAGTACAAGCCAATTTCACTGATATGCACACCTTGCAAGGTAATAATGAAGAGGATAGTGTGAGAGCACGGAGTGGGAAGCGGTTTCATAAACAGAAACCAACATGGGTTCAGGGATGAGAAACCTTGTCTTACCATCCTGGTGGAATTCTATAACAAAGTAACGGAAGTGAGACAGGAGAGAGAGACGGTTGGGTGGATTATATTTTCTTACAATTCAGGAAGGCAATCTGAGTACTCCACATGATACTGGGACAAAAACTTGAATTGCTGGCAGGAATAACAGGGAAATTACTTAGGTAGACCAGAATATCTCAGAGGAAGGCGGCAAAGAGTGATTGCCCGGCCTTCACATCACTGTATGTTTTATATAGTAATTTTGAAATAAAGATTTGTATTTGTATGGGGAAGTGTAACAAGCGGGATGCCGCAAGGATTGGTATTAGGGTCAATACTGTTTCTGGTTTATATGTATGATATTTCATATGGGATTAAGACACGAATCCCTGCTTGCTGATGTTGTAAAACTGATGAGAATTAAAACAGACGAGGACAGTGAAGTTCTACATATGAATCTGGACAAACTGCAAGATTGATAAGTGGTTGCTTGAAGTCAACCCCAGCAAATGCAAGGTCATCAAGATCGGGGAAGGGGACAGAAGACCAGGATTAATATTAACCTTCAAGGGCTATAATATAGTAATAAATAATTAATGATAAAAAAGACTTGGTTATCTATTGCTACAATTCTAATAATAGTGATAATATAACTAATAACTGTAAAATATGATGACAATAACTAAGTTAAATTATATATATATATATATATATATATATATATATATATATATATATATATATATATATATATATATATATATATATATATATATATATATAACAAGCGCAATTTAATTTAGCCTAATCCAACTAAATATATTTTACACAATTTTACAATAATTTAATAATAAAACACAATGCAATATTTTTTTCCGTTAGGTTCAGAGTGATTTTTTGTGAAATTATTGCATACACGAATTTTCACTTGCCTTATTCGGCAAGAAATTGCTATTTAACCCAAAAATCGCAAGATTTACCTATTCGGCACGACATATATATATCTTCTTTCAACAAACCACCGAGGCAGGGTGGCCCAAAAGGAAAAACGAAAGTTTCTCCTTTTAAATTTAATAATATATACAGAAGGGGTTACTAGCCCCTTGCTCCTGGCATTTTATTCGCCTCTTACGACATTTATGGCTTTTGGAGGAAGAGTTATGTTCCATTTCCTCATGGAGATAAGAGGAAATAAACAAGAACAAGAACTAGTAAGAAAATAGAAGAAAACCTAGAGGGTTGTGTATATTTATGCTTGCACATGTATATGTAGTGTGACCTAAGTATACATAGAAGTAGCAAGACGTACCTGAAATTTTGCACGTTTATGAGACAGAAAAAAGACACCAGCAATCCTACCATCATGAAATACAATTACAGGTTTCCGTTTTACACTCACTTGGCAAGAATGTAACTGTAGTACCTCCATGGGTGGTTGCTGTCTACCAGCGTACTACCTAGGATATATGTATAGTATATATATATATATATATATATATATATATATATATATATATATATATATATATATATATATATGGGGTGGTAGAAAAAGTCTAGTGCTCAGGTGGATTCTAGGAAGGTTTCTAGACTTCATGGAAGACATTTCACTTCACCAAGGCTAAAATACTCCATATATTGCGCTAGAGATAGACCCTTTTAGCTCAGTCTTAGAGCTTTTAGCTCGCAATGAAAATAACCTGGGTTCGAATCCTAGTCAAAGCGAGACGAAAAGGCAAGTCTTTTTACACCTTGAAGGTCGCATCCTGGGTAAGGTGACTCAAGGACCTCAACGGAAATAAGCCACTTCGCTTGACTTTCTTAGAGGCTTATTAACCCTCCAGGGTTAATAACCCAAGAAAGTTTTCATCAGAATGATCATCATTTTTGTGTTGTTTGGGAGGGAGAATAAGAGGAGGGAGAGGAAGTGGGAGGGATGGAGGATGTTGAGGGAAGGTGTACATGGTTTTGATCAGTTCCATAACAGGAGTCAGGCCATATCAGTCAGCGAAGGTCAAAGGTGGTAAAGCCAAGTGTCAGGGAGGTGTAACATGAGGAATGTTTATAAAGAGCCAACACTGTGTGCCCAAATATAACGTGATAGCATATTGTGCAATAGTCCTAGAAATCTTCACTTGGTGTGGCTAAAACACTACACATATATGAGTAAGACACATGTGCAACAGTTAGGTGTTTATGTTTCTGAAACGTTTAACCTACACAAGAGGCTTCTTCAGTCGAATACAGAGGTGACTAACTCTGGAGACAGCAGAAACAGTGTAGATGTAAAGATGATGTGATTAGTCCATGAGCCTTGAAAAAAAGTCTTGAGGTGGTCAGTCTCTCAGCCTTGAAAAAGCAGTCTTGAGGTGGTCAATCCCTCAGCCTTGAGTGGCCCGGTGGCCTGGTGGCTAAAGCTCCCGCTTCACACACGGAGGGCCCGGGTTCGATTCCCGGCGGGTGGAAACATTTCGACACGTTTCCTTACACCTATTGTCCTGTTCACCTAGCAGCAAATAGGTACCCGGGTGTTAGTCGACTGGTGTGGGTCGCATCCTGGGGGACAAGATTAAGGACCCCAATGGAAATAAGTTAGACAGTCCTCGATGACGCACTGACTTTCTTGGGTTATCCTGGGTGGCTAACCCTCCGGGGTTAAAAATCCGAACGAAATCTCATCTCTCTCATCTTGAGAAGTCTTCAGCTCCATTGTCTTGAACAATCACCTCAGACCAGCTAAAATATACACCGCCTTTTAATTTTTGTATCTAACAAATTTAGGAATACCTGTAGTGTGTAGTTACATTATTTTATATGATAGTTACATTGTAGAAATACCTGGAGCGTGTGGCCACCCTATCGTATTTGATGGTTACAGTGTAGGAACATCAGCAGTGTACGGCTACTCTATTCTATGTGAAGAAGTATGTATGTTCCCTGTCGTATTCTATTGTACAGGATGGTTGCATGCACACATGAGGTAATGAAATGTGTCAGTCTGAGCTGGATGACTTCAGAGGTGTCAGCCTGAGCTGGATGACTTCAGAGGTGTCAGTCGGAGCTAGATGACTTCAGAGGTGTCAGTCTGAGCTAGGAGATTTCAGTAGGGGGGATGAGGTTATTGACAAGTATTTCACTACTAAATCATTAGATACGGCAGTGTTTTCACAACAAAAGTGAGACCATGACAGTGTTGTGAGAAGAAAGGCGGGACCATGGCAATGTCTTGAGAAGAAAGGCGGGACCATGGCAGTGTCTTGAGAAGAAAGGCGGGACCATGGCAGTGTCTTGAGAAGAAAGGCAGGACCGTGGCAGTGTCTTGAGAAGAAAGGCGGGACCATGGCAGTGTCTTGAGAAGAAAGACGGGATCATGGCAGTGTCGTGAGAAGAAAGGTGGGATCATGGCAGTGTCGCGAGAAGAAAGGTGGGACCACAGTGAATCGTCAACATCCTTGACAGGTTCCAAACTTAAATCTGGATTAATTTGTAGAGTACAGGTGAGGAGTAGAGGCGAGTCGAGGCGTGTGAGGTAATCATCCCCAGAAAGGTCATGCGTACTGTTGTGACAACACTTGACTATGATTATGTCAACACCTGCCTCACCTGTGTACACCTGTCTCACCTGTGCACCTATCTCACCCATGTGCACCTGCCTCACTCACCTGTGTACACCTGTCTCACTTTCCCACTCGTTCACTAAATGGAAATTATTTACCTGTGCTGCATATGCAACACAGGTGTGTAATTGCATATACAACAGCTGCTGCAAAGACCGGTGTAAAGCTGCATGTGTAACAGTATTTGTCATGACCTGGTCTGGGACCGGCCGCGGGGGAGGGGGGCATTGACCCCCGAAAACATCCTTCAGGTGTGTAGCTGCATATCCAACTTTACGACAGGCGTAACACTTCACATACGCAACAGAGCTGTTACAACGACAGGTGTAATGCTTCACATACGTAACAGAGCTGTTACAACGACAGGTGTAATGCTTTACATACGTAACAGAGCTGTTACAACGACAGGTGTAATGCTTCACATACGCAACAGAGCTGTTACAACGACAGGTGTAATGCTTCACATACGTAACAGAGCTGTTACAACGACAGGTGTAATGCTTCACATATGTAACAGAGCTGTTACAACGACAGGTGTAATGCTTCACATACCTAACAGAGCTGTTACAACGACAGGTGTAATGCTTCACATACGCAACAGAGCTGTTACAACGACAGGTGTAATGCTTCACATACGTAACAGAGCTGTTACAACGACAGGTGTAATGCTTCACATACGTAACAGAGCTGTTACAACGACAGGTGTAATGCTTCACATACGTAACAGAGCTGTTACAACGACAGGTGTAATGCTTCACATACGTAACAGAGCTGTTACAACGACAGGTGTAATGCTTCACATACGTAACAGAGCTGTTACAACGACAGGTGTAATGCTTCACATACGTAACAAAGCTGTTACAACGAAAGATGCAAAGCTGAGCGTGCAACCCAGGTAAATGTTGCTGGTGCAACTGTGTTGGTACTTCAGTGTGAGACGACTTGTTTCACGTCGGTGCAGGCAAATAAAGATACGCGTGCGCGAGCGAGCAAGAATGTGTGTGCTGGCAGCAATACACTGGCATTTGCTTCATTTCCGTTTGAACTATATGGTCATTAGCAGCTGCAACAGGGGGAAAAACAACTACCAGTCACGGCGTACACGCACACACATATCACAGCAAAAACACAGAGTAATGAAGTAATGGTTTTACGGAGAGTATTGAGTAATGCATTACTTGGCAACCTCGCACAGGGGGAGGGTTGACTTCAGACCAACCCGCACCTTCATTTTCTTCCATTTATCAATTTTCTACTCATTTTTCACAAAGACAACCCTCTCCTCATATTGAGGAATATTCATACTCAGATATGAGTATCACCCACATAAGATTGAGTGAGAATAATTATGTTTAGTGAAGCTTGTGTGAGACATTACTGGAAGATCCACAACTCATTTTCTTTATCCGGTGACTTAAACACTGTATGTACAGCAGGTACATATACCCTAGCATCCTTGGTAGGAAAATGCAATAATTAGCGAAAATGTGAAATAACTGAAGACGATATAATATCTTTCCAGAATCATTCGACGTGGGTTCAATGGAATGCTGCTAAGCTTCGCTACTAGGTTAACCAATTCTTATTTATACTAAACAATACTTCATGGTAACTAACTTTCTAAGATTTTTTTGTAATAATATCACTAATTCTCACCTGTTAAAAATGTGTATCTCACCCTCTTTATGCTCTATAAGTTGTGAAAGAAATTAATGTACCCAGAAGTCTTGGTCTAACATCCTAACATCTTAGTGGTAAACGGTGCCCGGAACTTTGTGAAAAGACTAGGATTATTTCCTTATTTCCATCATTACAGACTGCCAATCTTCATATAAAGTTGATCATTTATTGTGCTCTGGGCATCACTCTCGAGGTTTCACAGTGAGCCGCAATTGAACGAATACCTGCGAAAATATGAGGTAAAACTTTGTCACCTGTGGCGGTGTTGGCAACTCGTGTAGTGGAGACAGAGTTACCCTATCTGAGGCCTGAGCCCATCAGTGTATATCCCCTTGGTCTAGATAGCCAGGGAGGCTGGGATAACGCCCTCAGGATAACCTCTCCTCTAGGATAACCTTCACTATCTCGCAAAGAGCAATTAAGAGTGCTTAAGGGGAGGTAAACTTCCCAAGGAGTGGCGTGCGACGAGCCATAAGTGTCGTGTGTGTGTGTGTGTGTTTGTTGTGATGAATTGTGTGCAGACGGGCCCCAAACACGCTCCTCGGAGTGTCCGAAGTGAGAGGGCCGGGCTGAGGGGGCCCTCAGGAGCACCTCAGAGGTGCCGCTACTCCTGAAGGAGTGCCCCTCTACCCCCCTCAACCATCACAACCTTGGCCCCTTTACAACAAAAATGTGATTGAAAATAGAAATGGGTAACGCAGAGGAAGGAGTTCAGTGATATCTTCTTAATAGTTGATTATTATCTAATACCGCGGATATATTTCAGTGAAACGATACTCATTAGAAATATATTGGTCCTTAATAATGCGTTTAATTGATCTTTTGAAGGCTAATAAATTTGTATATTTATATATTTTTAGTGTAAATTTATCCAGTGTATGTGTCAATGTGTGTGTATTAATTTAGTGTTATCTCTTCAAAGTATAGTTTAATAACTAGAAAATCATTATGTATAAAATTATGAAGTTGAATTCTTTAAATTGGGATATATAGGAATTAAACTCGTTGTTGTGCTAATTGAAAGATTATAACGTGACGTGACCAGTGCCATTATGTGCGACCTAGTGCCACAAGGGTAGCCCAGTGCCATAAGGTATGGCCCAGTGCTGTTAAGTGTGCTCTAGTGCCACAAGGTGTAGCCCAGTGATGCTGAGTGTGCTCTAGTGCCACAAGGTGTGGCCCAGTGATGCTAAGTGTGCTCTAGTGCCACAAGGTGTGGCCCAGTGATGCTGAGTGTGCTCTAGTGCCACAAGGTGTGGCCCAGTGATGCTAAGTGTGCTCTAGTGCCACAAGGTGTGGCCCAGTGATGCTAAGTGTGCTCTAGTGCCACAAGGTGTGGCCCAGTGATGCTAAGTGTGCTCCATTGACACAAGGTGTGGCCAGCAAGCCGCAGCGGCGCCAGTTAAGTAGTGAGCCATAGTGAAGGTGTCCACAGGGCCACTCGCTGACCCTCTTGCTTGCACCCGACACCTGCTAGATATTGTGCTAGAACTAGTGATGCCTAAGCATTTGCTGATGCCTAGAGCCGGATTCTAGTAGTGCTAGTGCATCTAGGATACCTGGCCCTCGTGAAGCGCAAGTCATATGACACCCCCGGTGGTCTTGTTAAACACCTGTGATAGAACACCTGTCTGAGTTTCTACTGCGTCGGGTCTGGGTTACTTTAACCTCGTACTATAAGTGTTTTGGAAGTGTTGGTGGAAATAGTGTTGATCAAGAGTCCTGAGTGACCGCCGTTGAAGACGACTAACTCGGAGCAGCAGCAGTGGTTGAAGTGTCGAGGTTGTACTGACATACAAGACTTATTTCGAGTTCACGGAGGTGCGCCTCACTGACGGTTGGGTCAGGCATATCACGATTATCTTACACATCATTACCACGCACACCTGTTATCCTGTAAGTCATTTAATACACTTTGTGTTACAGTTAATTGTTTCTTGATACTCTCTGACTCACTCATAGGTGTTCATGAAGTTTGTGGCGGAAAAGTGCAGGACACAATGTTGCTATGTTGATGTAATCTTCTCATGTGTCCATATCTGGGTAACCACTTGAGCAGAGATAGAAAGTGAACACTCACTATGTAATAGATGGACAAGAGGTACAGCTGTAGCAGAAAAGAGCTTGTAGATTGGTAGTGGTGATAAACTGTACATCAGGGTAAGCCAGGATACAGCATGTAGATGTGGAAGACCCAGTCCCCTGGGGTAGAGCACCCTGCTGGTGGTGTCCGCGTCCAGGACACCCCCGTTTCCATATCTCCCGTCCAGGATGCCATGTGTGTGGTGAGGACCAGGCCATGAGAAGACCCTTTGAGAGAGTGCGAGTGTTGAGGACACTGTGTGAGGAAGAGTTAAGGGAAGGCGCTGGCCCACACTTGAGTGTTGCCGCCTCTACCAGTATGGCTGGTGGAGTGACGCGGCGTCACCCTGCCGGCAACACACGCCTTGTTCTCTCTTTACCTCTGCCACACTGACGGAGGGTGACGACACGCAGGAAGCGACTGGAAGACGCTGGAGGAGGAGGAGGAGGGTGATGGAGAGCCGGGCAGGAGGGACCACCACTCTCCCACGCAACAAGGGCGCAACCCTGCCCGGGTTCCGCGTGGGGCCAGTGCGTTATGGTGTGCGTCTGGGCCCTCCGAGCGAGAACATGCCCGCCAGGCGATGCTCTGAGGGCGACCTTGGCGCACCTAGTAGGCCCTCCGGGGAGGAGGTAGTGGTGAGGAAGGTGGTCAGGAGTGGCTCTGGCCCCTACAATCATCAAACACTTATTGACAATAGGCAAGAGTGTAGTGGGGGGCGTGCCACAAGTGACCTCGCCCCCCGCGGCTCTGATCCCTCTCCCCTACACCTGAAGGAGGCCCACTCGCTGCTCAACAACAGGTGGGCCCCACTCACTGTGCCCGCTTGTACTGCCCTCTTGCCTCCCGCCTCGCCACGCCCACATGGCGTCAGACGGAGCTTCAATGCGTCTCCACGCCCGTGGGTGGCACCCACGCAGGTGGAAGATGCCGCTGATAATAAAGGCAGTGACAATAACAGTGATAATAACAGCGGCGCGAGTGGCAGGTGGCGCGTGGCGCCAACAGATGGCGCGAGCGCCCACACCAACGCTCTCTCTCTTACTGACCCGCTAAAATTATCTCCACACCCACCACCCGAGGCGGGCGGATGGCCCTCCCTGCGGGGCGGTCCGCGCCCTGCGCCGCCCTTAATCGCCCCCGCTGACGTGGCCACGTTCAGAAGTGAGGCCACTATCCTGGTGACCCAGGGTGATAAGAGCCAGGGTGACAGGAGTGGTGGCCAGGGTGAACCATCACCCATGTGCCGCCGTCGTGCAGTGGACACCCTCAGCCTGGGCACCTGCGCTGCTGACGACGGGGAGGGTATGGGTGCTGCTGTAGGAGGCGGGGCACTGCTGCAGGAGGTGAGGGCAGGCGGCCTGCCTCCCCCCGCCGCTAAATATACGTGTTGTGTGGCGGGGCGCTCCCCCCGGCAGCTGCTGCCCCGCCATGCCACTATGTTTAGCTACCCGGGCCCGGCGCGCCCCGCCATCCCGGAGGAGAGTGGCAGTGCGCACCTCGACAGTGACCAGTGCAGTGCTCCGCCGCCACCCATATCTAGTAATGCCCAGGCCAGTGCAGTGCAGTGTACAGTGTTTCCTTGCGGAGGCGGCGGTACTGTAGCCTCGGGGGGCAGCGGTCATGGGGACCGTGTGGCCCCCCCGGCGCCAGTGACCTCCCAGGACGCCCCCCCCGCCATCACCCGCACCGCCCCCCGCAGGACTGTCCGGCCAAGACCAGAAATACCTGATCATTTGTACCGCCGTTGGGCCGCACTGCTTCCATCTGATGCTGGCTTAGATTATCGCAGACACAGAGAGCACGAGGAGGTGGGTGCGGGGGCCCCAGGGGGCGCTCCCGGCCCCTCAGATGAGGGGCCCCGGCCGGTGACATCACTTGATCTTAACCCCGGGGCAGGAAGAACACAGGGGTCTCAGAATTACCAGCTAGATTCCCAGCAGGACCTCTACTCTCAACAACTCGCCCGGTTTCGACTGGGCGCCCCTACCGGCGGACTGGGAGGCGGCAGGAAAGAAGGGGGGCGTGGACCCCCTCCAGCACGCCCTCCCAGGTCTCGACAGAATCATCTGGAAGAGCTGCGGAAATGCACAGAGAGGCTTAAAACACCGTCACCTGACAAGAAGGTTCGGGCTGACTCTGCGCCCCCGCCGGACACGGGCGTGTCAGCCAGCTCGGAGGAGGGCGAGGGGGCTCCCCCGCGGGGCAAGAACAAGACGCGAAGCAATGACACCCGCAGCGTCCTTCCTCGCCATCAGTGGCTGGGGAAGAGTCCCAGTCTTCCTCCTCAACTCCCCTCAGCCAAGAACACAGAAGCCTCTAGGCTGTCATTGGCTCTCGTCCCAAAGGACCCCAAGAAGGATCTACTTGCGAGTGGGCGCCGGGAAGAGGAAGACGTGTTCGACGAGGGAGCTGCCAAACTCCCTCCGCGGCCACGTCCTGAGTCTCGTCTTTTCATCCCGCCGAGAGTCATCTCCTTCAGGACGGCGTCGGTGTCCCAGGACGTGGCGTCGGACGCGGCTTTTTTTCCGCGCAGTAGCAAGTCTCCACCTGCCATCCGCCTCGACACCATCTGTAAGGACTACTGGCGTACCAATACACTCCCGAAGCGCAAACCTGCCGTCGTTACTAAGGAAGGTGGCGCTGCGGCAGGAGGGCCCAGCCACCAACACCCGCCGCTCACTACCGCAGTTTCCATCAGCGACATGACTAACGTTGGTGCCAAGTCGGGGTTGTCACAGCCGGAAAAACTGGAGAATAAATCCAAGTCCGAGAGCGAATTGTCAGTGGCAGGACTGACGAGTAGTGAGGGAGGTCTGGCTCGCCTCCGAGACAACCTCTTGACCAAAAAAGTGGAGGCTCTGGACACTTTGTCTATCCCAGGAAGTGGAGTTAAGGATGCAGGTGCGACTGAAAGAGACGTCAGGGACGCAGAGGAGACGAAAAGAAAAGTCAAAGACGCAGGTAACATGGAACGAGAAGCCAAGGATGCAGGCTGGACAAAGGGCGGAGGCAAGGATGTGAATAAAAGAGAAACCGGTGTCACAGAAGGCGATGGAGAAGCTGGTGCAGAACCTTCCCATGAAAGAAAGATTACCGATGACAAACCAGCAACTCATGATAATGCGAAGAAAATGGAAAACAACATAGATGAAATAAATATTAAAAATAATAGACATGATGAACAACACATTGCTGTAAGAGAAGAAAAGGTAGAAAATATTAATAAAAAGGGGGAAAAGGCAGATAAAGAGAATAACAGATGTAATAGAGTAAGCTTCTCTGATGAAGTCAAGAATATTAGTGCAGATCCAGAAGGAGATACAGTGGTGAGGCTCAAAGACGAGCCCACAACAGTGTGTGTTGACAACTTATTGCGCGGCGAATTATCCACTAATTTTCAATCCAATACAGACAAAGGGAGTGTAGAAAGTGATGCTCAGAGACGTTCCTGTGTAGCATTAGAGTGTGCGAATAGGGAGCCACGAAAAGTAGTGTTTACTCTTGGTGATGAAGTGCCGGATGCGCAGAGAGTGCACAAAGTCATACCAACTCAGGAACACCACAAACTAATCGATCACGAGGGCATGGACTTGAAAATTGAGAGGGAGGTATTAATGGTGAATGCCTCTGGGCAGAAGACTGCTGATGCTGCTGCTGCTACTACTACTACTACTACTACTACTACTACTACTACTACTACTACTACTACTACTACTACTACTACTACTACTACCACTACTACTACTACTACTACTACAGCAGGAGTAGCAGCAGGAAGATCTAATAATCACGAGGTGAGTAGAGGCAGCAGTGAGACTATTACTCCAACAGTGGACAGGAAGGAACTCGATGAGGGTGAGGCTGGTGATACTCCCCCGGGAGGGGAGACACCTAACCCTGGGGGACTGGCTCCTCCAGGCCAGACATCCGAACTGGCAGTTGTACTTCGTGAAGGCACCTCAGGGGACCGCCTCGCTGGTGCGCCAGCTCAAGTGTCTTTGCCTAGCAGTAGTGGCCCACTCATTGATATGGAAAATAGATTTAGTAGCGAATTAGTAAAGAATAAAGTTAAGAGCGAAGGTGCGGGTGGGGAGGGGGTGAGTCCATGTTCAGATCACCGTCAGGTTGAGTGTCAAGTCCTGCAGAAGGAGCCGAGACTGTCACAGTGTTTGGTCATTAAATCTGGGGCAAGGGAGAGTGGACTAAACACCATGGGTGGGGAGGGAGCCACCTCCGAGTGCAGGGTGATTAGGTCCCGGCCTCGCCTCCCACGTGAGGACTCCGACGGTGACAGTGGTGAGCGAGAGACTTCGCGTGTGTATCTCATGCAGATGAGCAATGAGGGTATATTTGAAGAAGAGATCAAGAGTCATGAACAACGTGACTCGTCCGACTCCTCGTCCCAAGACAGTGTGGGTGTTTGCCAAGACCACTCAGAAGAGGGCCTAGTACCGGATTCTGCTGTTCGCGAGGACGTACCTGTCTGGTCAGGTTCACGTCGTCGTCTCAAGTTGACACATGACGATAATGAAAGATCTCTCACCTTCCCTCCCCAGAGGAAGGGTTCTCACGTCGACTCCATTGGGTATTCCTCCATAGATAGTAATGGGTTGCCGAGTCTAGCCACTTCGGGAGGCTTCGGAGACCGACACAACAACGAACAGCAGCGTAGCTCCTTCTCCCTTGCTGACAGCTACTTGAAGGAGAAGAGCCAATCACCTGACACACGCCAACTGCTCCTTATCACTGAGACCCGTCCAATGGATCGAGCAGAGCGGAAAAAGAAGCATCACAGTGATCCCAGCTGTGAGAGACGGGGCAGCACAGATGCTCTTCTTTTCCTAAGTCAGCCCCAGCTGGGCACCACTGCCACGCACGGCGACACGGAGAGACACGCCAACAAGGGAGTAGTATCTCAGGGCTCCACGGACTCTGAGGGTCGAGACGAGCGTGGGGATCAGCTACCCCTTGAGCCCTTGAGAGTAAGCACACCCCAGGTCCTCTTCAGTGGTCACGAGAGCGATGGCTCCGACTACCCACCCTGCCGCACCCCTGCCAGGAATGCCTCCCCGACACCCTACCTTCAGGACAGCGACTCTGGGGAGCGCAGTGCTCCTCGGAGTCCCCATGGGCCACGGCGGTACTACAAGAGGCCCCTACGAGGTCCGTATGGTCTCATGCTCGAAGCTGAAATGAATAAATCAAAGTCAAGTCCTTCTTACTTGTCAGAAGACACTTACCTGCGGGTGAGGGACGCCAAGAGTTGCTCCCCGCGTCCGCCCTCGCCAGCCTCCCCGGCAGTTATGGTGGATGAGCGGCCGCCTCTCATCATCCCATCCTCCCGCTCTCTGGATGACTCTGCCATCAGGATAAACTACGCTAATTCCTCAGATTCGATGGGCCGCAAGGAAAGCGAGGAACCTGATCCCGGGGCTACTTCCCCAGTAGGGCCCGCTTGGGAGAGTGATGGGGAGGGAACACTCTCCCCACTTCCCATTGTACCCATCCACCAGCGGACGGCCTCCTCTCCATCTAAGCTCTATTGCGAGGCTGGCTTTACCTCGGAGGACGAGCAGGAGTTAGTGGATTATTATTCCGCAGCGGCACGGCTCCTGGCACAGCAGAACCACCAGCAGCGCCGACCACAACAACAGCAGCAGCAGCAACAGCAGATGCAGCAAGATCAGCAGACACCAGCCCCACAGCTAGGGGTCACAGAGCTGCGACACCCCACACCCCACGAGCACCGCCACACCTCAGATCACAGACACTCCCACAAGCGACACCGGGTAAGTGCATCTTCACATCTTTGTAAACCAGTGCATATGTCGTGCTTTGTATACAACCAACACTTGCTTAATCGGCAACTATCATTTTGGCCCAGTAAGCCGAGTACATTAAATTTTGCTGGAACATCACTCAGAAAAAATCTTTAATATATTTTTATTAGCCTTTGAATACTAAATAAACTTAAGTTGATCTTAGGCTAAATAAGATTAAGTTCTATTTTGCAATGTTTAACAAAATGAGGCTAAGTTGCTAAGTTAGTTTCGACGCCAAGTTAAAATTTGTGTACGTTATTTTTCATGAAATTACAAGTATGACTCAAAAAATATTTATAAGAAGACCCGGCTTGTTTGACCAGTCTGGTTTAAAAGTATGACATAAACACATTGATCATTTTATTAATAACCAGGTATTGATTTCACTTCTGATCGGCTGGGTGGCTGACTCCGTCAAGCACAGGGAAATTTTAATTGGTTGAATGGTTGACTCCGTCAAGCACAGGGAAATTTTAATTGGTTGAATGGCTGACTCCGTCAAGCACAGGGAAATTTTAATTGGTTGAATGGTTGACTCCGTCAAGCACAGGGAAATTTTAATTGGTTGAATGGCTGACTCCGTCAAGCACAGGGAAATTTTAATTGGTTGAATGGTTGACTCCGTCAAGCACAGGGAAATTTTAATTGGTTGAATGGCTGACTCCGTCAAGCACAGGGAAATTTTAATTGGTTGAATGGTTGACTCCGTCAAGCACAGGGAAATTTTAATTGGTTGAATGGCTGACTCCGTCAAGCACAGGGAAATTTTAATTGGTTGAATGGTTGACTCCGTCAAGCACAGGGAAATTTTAATTGGTTGAATGGCTGACTCCGTCAAGCACAGGGAAATTTTAATTGGTTGAATGGTTGACTCCGTCAAGCACAGGGAAATTTTAATTGGTTGAATGGCTGACTCCGTCAAGTACAGGGAAATTTGAATTGGTTGAATGGCTGACTCCGTCAAGCACAGGGAAATTTGAATTGGTTGAATGGCTGACTCCGTCAAGTACAGGGAAATTTGAATTGGTTGAATGGCTGACTCCGTCAAGCACAGGGAAATTTGAATTGGTTGAATGGCTGACTCCGTCAAGCACAGGGAAATTTGAATTGGTTGAATGGCTGACTCCGTCAAGCACAGGGAAATTTGAATTGGTTGAATGGCTGACTCCGTCAAGCACAGGGAAATTTGAATTGGTTGAATGGCTGACTCCGTCAAGCACAGGGAAATTTGAATTGGTTGAATGGCTGACTCCGTCAAGCACAGGGAAATTTGAATTGGTTGAATGGCTGACTCCGTCAAGCACAGGGAAATTTGAATTGGTTGAATGGCTGACTCCGTCAAGCACAGGGAAATTTGAATTGGTTGAATGGCTGACTCCGTCAAGCACAGGGAAATTTGAATTGGTTGAATGGCTGACTCCGTCAAGCACAGGGAAATTTGAATTGGTTGAATGGCTGACTCCGTCAAGCACAGGGAAATTTTAATTGGTTGAATGGCTGACTCCGTCAAGCACAGGGAAATTTTATAAAAGACCTTCCAGATATGAAGAAAAATCACATGAACCTTACGTGCATATATAAGACATCAGCTGGTAGAATAGATAGAAGGTTGATAGACAGTAACCATCCAAGGTGGATGGTTACTGTCTACCTACCATATGAATGGTAGACCAAATGGAAAGTTAGTAGATTGGTAGACATGGGGGTTAACATGGACTTGCCCCGCATGGGCCAGTAGGCCTGCTGCAGTGTTCCTTCTTTCTTATGTTGTTACTATTAGTAGACCGGGGAGAAGGTTGGTATATATCAAGCACTCATGTACTCTACTTCCCTCCTACTTTATCACTGTAAGACAGCAACACATCTTAAGCGAAAAACACAATTTTATTAAGACGTTTCGGTCCTAGGAAATTGTTTGTGAAGTGATCAAGGTCCCAGGCCAGAAGGTCCCAGGCCAGAAGGTCCCAGGCCAGAGTGGATGTACTCATGTCCCTCTCTTTGAATGTGAAGGAGGAACCTGTTAAACATTTTGCACTCTGGCAGGACTGACAGCGTACCTCATCAACATGTCAGGATGTCAGGTAACTCTTACAGATTAACAGAATCAACACTCACTTCCCTACTTACCTGGACGATATTCTGTGGGGTCAGCGCCCCCTTGGCCCGGTCCATCAGCAGTCCCGAAATATTTCTTTTCATATTTAATAGATCTAGTCTGAGACCTGGCCGCGGGGGCGATGCGTCCGGATCTATCGTCAGATAACAAGTGACAGGTACGAGAAATACAATGACGTAATAGACATGATGTTGTTAAATGAATGATAGTGTTCGACTTTCTGGTCACACTACAGCTGGGATGTGCTGGTGACTACAGCTGGGGTGTGCTGGTGACTACAGCTGGGATGAGCTGGTGACTACAGCTGGGGTGTGCTGGTGACTACGGCTGGGATGAGCTGGTGACTGCAGCTGGGGTCTGTTGGTGACTGCAGCTGGGGTGTGCTGGTGACTACAGCTGGGATGAGCTGGTGACTATAGCTGGGGTGTGCTGGTGTCTACAGCTGGGATGTGCTGGTGACTACAGCTGGGATGTGCTGGTGACTACAGCTGGGATGAGCTGGTGACTACAGCTGAGGTGTGCTGGTGACTACAGCTGGGATGTGCTGGTGACTACAGCTGGGATGAGCTGGTGACTGCAGCTGGGGTGTGCTGGTGACTACATCTGGGGTGTGCTGGTGACTACAGCTGGGGTGTGCTGGTGACTATAGCTGGGGTCTGCTGGTGACTGCAGCTGGGGTCTGCTGGTGACTGCAGCTGGGGTGTGCTGGTGACTACAGCTGGGACGAGCAGGTGACTACAGCTGGGGTGTGCTGGTGACTACAGCTGGGGTGTGCTGGTGACTATAGCTGGGGTCTGCTGGTGACTGCAGCTGGGGTCTGCTGGTGACTGCAGCTGGGGTTTGCTGGTGAATACAGTTGGGGTCTGCTACTGACTACATCTGGGGTCTGCTGGTGACTACAGCTGGGGTCTACTGGTGACTGCAGCTGGGGTCTGCTGGTGACTGCAGCTGAGATCTACTGGTGACTACAGTTGGGGTCTGTTGGTGACTGCACTTGGGATCTGCTAGTGACTATGGCTTGGGTCTGCTGATAACTACAGTTGGGGTCTGCTGGTGACTACAGCTGGGGGTCTGCTGGTGACTACAGTTGGCGTTTGCTGGTGACTACAGTTGGGAGCCTGCTGTTGACTACAGCTGGGGTCTACTGGTGACTACAGTTAGGGGTCTGCTGGTGACTACAGCTGGGGGGGGGTCTGCCGGTGACTACAGTTGAGGTCTTCTGGTGACTACAGTTGGGGTCTGCTGATGACAACAGTTGGGGTCTGCTGGTGACTACAACTGGGGTCTGCTGGTGACTACAGATGGTGTCTTCTGGTGATTACAGGTGGGGGTCTGCTGGTGACTGCAATTGGAGGTCTGCTGGTGACTACAGCTGGGTCTGCTGGTGACTACGGTTAGGGGTCTACTGATGACTACAGCTGAGGTCTGCTGGTGATTATAGCTGAGGTCTGCTGTGACTACAGCTAGTGTCTGCTGGTGACTATTGCTGAGGTCTGCTGGTGACTACAGCTGAGGTCTGCTGGTGACTACAGCTAGTGTCTGCTAGTGACTACAGCTGAGGCCTGCTGGTGACTACAACTGAAGTCTGCTGGTGACTATGTCTGGGGTCTGCTGGTGACTACAGCTGAGGTCTGCTGGTGACTACAGCTGAGGTCTGCTGGTGACTACGTCTGAGACTGCTTGTGACTACATCTGGGGTCTGCTGGTGACTACAGCTGAGGTCTGCTGGTGACTACAGCTGTGGTCTGGTGGTATCTACAACTGTGGTCTGCTGGTGACTACAGTTGGGGTCTGCTAGTGACTTCAGCTGGGGTCTGCTGGTGACTACAGATGGGGTCTACTGATGACTACAGCTGAAGTCTGCAGGTGATTACAGCTGAGGTCTGCTGTGACTACAGCTAGTGTCAGCTGGTGACTACAGCTGAGGTCTGCTGGTGACTACAGCTGTGGTCTGGCGGTATCTACAATTGTGGTCTGCTGGTGACTACAGTTGGGGTCTGCTAGTGACTTCAGCTGGGGTCTGCTGGTGACTACAGATGGGGTCTACTGATGACTACAGCTGAGGTCTGCTGGTGACTACAGTTGAGGTCTGCTGGTGACTACAGCTGAGGTCTGCTGGTGACTACAGCTGGGGTCTGGTTGTGACTACGTCTGGCGTCTGCTGGTGACTACAGCTGAGGTCTGCTGGTGACTACAGCTGGGATCTGGTGGTATCTACAACTGTGGTCTGCTGGTGACTACAGCTGGGGTCTGTTAGTGACTTCAGCTGGGGTCTGCTGTTGACTACAGATGGGGTCTTCTGGTGACTACGGTTAGGGGTCTACCGATGACTAAAGCTGAGGTCTGCTGGTGACTGCAGCTGAGGTCTGCTGGTGACTACAGCTGAGGTCTGCTGGTGACTACGTCTGGGGTCTGCTGGTGACTACGTCTGGGGTCTGCTGGTGACTACGTCTGGGGTCTGCTGGTGACTGTGTCTGGGGTCTGCTGGTGACTACAGCTGAGGTCTGCTGGTGACTGTCTGGGGTCTGCTGGTGACTACAGCTGAGGTCTGCTAGTGACTACGTCTGGGGTCTGCTGGTGACTACGTCTGGGGTCTGTATTAACGGAGGAATGCAGAGCTGATAATTATAGTGGTGTATTGGAACGTGAATTGTGTTTAATAAGGAGTGTTATTAAAGTTCTTGATATATTAGACCATGTACAACACTTGAACATCTTTATTGAGGAAACGTTTCGCCAGACTGGCTTCATCAGTCCTATACAAAGGAGGATGGTGAAGATCAGGAGTTTGAGGTAATCAGTCCCTCAGCCTGGAGTAGATGTAATCAGTCTATCAATCTTGATTACATCGACTCCAGGCTGAAGGGCTGTTTATCTCAAACTCCTTCTGATCGTCACCATCCTTCTTTGTATTGGACTGATGAAGCCACTGTCTGGCGAAACGTTTCCTTAATAAAGATACCCAAGTGTTGCACATATGTCTAATTTAACAGCTTGTCGGCTCTCTGAACCATTTATCTATATTAAAGTTCTTACTGAGTGAGGGGTACTTACTGTGGCTGTCAAGAAGGCTGGGTCGTACTGGGTAGTCTTAAACACTGGTTGACGATTCAACATGCACTCCCGTTATACAGCTTCCTGCATTCGGACCCAAGTATTTGTTTCACACGCATGCATATTTCAGACTTGTTAGATACTTGCTCGAAGTCACCACCATACTGGTGTGGACTGCCCGAACTGTACGCATCGTTGTAATCATTCTGATTCGTAACGGAGAGGCGGAAGTTGGCAAGACTTCGCTTCATAACGTCGTTTGTGTTCTCTGGTACGCCTGGAGTCTGTGAGCTCCTGGATACTTTGTCTCTGACGTCTCAATGTATCGAGAGGTGCATGACTCAGTATATATATACTGAAAGTATATTTTAATCCATACTTTAGGGATTAAATTATTTGTGAATTGTTGTGAACAGTTACATGTAGCCTTAATGACTTTAAACTCCCATTAACCACCTAACCTACGAACGTTTAACTGGTGGTTATATTGGGCATAGTGACTGATTGCTTCATCGTGTCGGTATCGTATACCATTGATATTCAAGGACTGAAGTGTTTCCCGTACGTAGGAGGCTAGTGAGAGAATTTGAGAGATCCTCCTAGAGGCAGTCATCATATCCTTGACACTTACCCACTTAAACTGTCAGTATGCCATAACCATATTGAAATATCAGTAAAAAAAAATTCTGTTATATGCTTGGTCATACACACGAACTAAATCTAGACTATTTAGAAGTGTCAGTGATTTCTCTGCTATGAGAGGCAATGTCACTGGTTCATTGGTCACTGGTTCACTAGTCACTGGTCATTGGTTCACTGGTCACTGGTTCACTGGTCACTGGTTCACTGGTCACTGGTTCACTGGTCACTGGGTCACTGGTCAATGGTCACTGGTTCACTGGTTATTGGTTCACGGTTGGTATTATAATTACACATTAGGTAGAAGCCTGCTATGTTATCTCTCTCTACACGCAGTTATGGGATTTTTCAGTAAAAACCACCTGAACTTCCTCTGCCCTACCCTACCTATCCCGGTGAATAACACACTTCATTGACTGAAGAAGTCTGTTGTTCAGGTGAAACGTTCCGACCAGTCAAGATCCCGAAACGTCGTCGTAAGCTCCTCTTTTCTATGTGCGGGTTATTTTTGTGTAAGATCCCAGAGTGTCGCACAAGAATCTTACCAACATATCAGTATTGTGAAAGATTAATAAACAGGAAGTCCTCACTTAAGTTCGTTTTGTTCAGCGTCGTTTCGTTATAACGTTGATGAGAAAAAGAAAATTCTCGGTCAGGGCTGGAAAATATGGAATGACTTAAATATATGGATGGAGGACATGCATCGGCGTAGCTCCATGTTCGCTTATGTCAATTTCCTCCCTTATAACTGTTTTTATTCGGTTTTAAAGATATGTAGCGTGTTTCATATATAAGTCTGAAAAAACACGTGATACCTAATGTAATAAAAATGTCAACAATATACGACTTTATAGCACCTCAGAGCGACATACTCCATAGTCATGGCGTCTTCAGCTCTCCCTTCATGTAGGAATTTAACTCTTGTTTATATCAATTAGCCTCTGGTAAAATTGGTTTCGTTATACATCATTTCGCTTAAAGTCGCAGTTTCCAAGAACCTATCGACGACGTTAAGCGAGGACTTCCTGTATATCCTAGCCTTCCACATTACGGTCGTGTTTGTATCTTATCCCCGATGATGCTTTTGCAGCAAATCGTCTATAAATTATTTTATAAAGAGTTTCCAGCTCTTAAATAGTTCTTGGTAATATAGCTGGTTTCTTAATGGAGAGTTCTCGTCATTTAGTGTGTTCCATAAGCATCATTTCCTCCTCACTGAATGTTAATTTGTTTTCTCAGAATACAAGCTCACTCCGTTTTCCGTGTTACTAGAGCAGTCATAATCTTCCCCCGTGGCGTGATCTCCCCAGGGTTATCACTGCATCCTCAGGGGGTTATCACTGCAACCTCAGGGGTTATTACTGCAGCCTCAGGGGGTTATCACTGCAGCCTCAGGGGTTATTACTGCAGCCTCAGGGGGTTATCACTGCAGCCTCAGGGGTTATTACTGCAGCCTCAGGGGGTTATCACTGCAGCCTCAGGGGTTATTACTGCAGCCTCACGGGGTTATCACTGCAGCCTCAGGGGTTATTACCGCAGCCTCAGGGGGTTATCGCTGCAGCCTCAGGGGTTATTACTGCAGCCTCAGGGGGTTATCACTGCAACCTCAGGGGTTATTACTGCAGCCTCAGGGGGTTATCACTGCAGCCTCAGGGGTTATTACTGCAGCCTCAGGGGGTTATCACTGCAGCCTCAGGGGTTATTACTGCAGCCTCAGGGGGTTATCACTGCAGCCTCAGGGGTTATTACTGCAGCCTCACGGGGTTATCACTGCAGCCTCAGGGGTTATTACCGCAGCCTCAGGGGGTTATCGCTGCAGCCTCAGGGGTTATTACTGCAGCCTCAGGGGGTTATCACTGCATCCTCAGGGGGTTATCACTGCAGCCTCAGGGGTTATTACTGCAGCCTCAGGGGGTTATCACTGCAACCTCAGGGGTTATTACTGCAGCCTCAGGGGGTTATCACTGCAGCCTCACGGGGTTATCACTGCAGTCTCAGGGGGTTATCACTGCAGCCTCAGGGGTTATTACTGCAGCCTCAGGAGTTATCACTGCAGCCTCATGGGGTTATCACTGCAGCCTCACGGGGTTATCACTGCAGCCTCAGGGGTTATTACTGCAGCCTCAGGAGTTATCACTGCAGCCTCAGGGGGTTATCACTGCAGTCTCAGGAGGTTATTACTGGAGTCTCAGGGGGTTATCACTGCAGCCTCATGGGGTTATCACTGCAGCCTTAGGGTTATCACTGCAACCTCAAGGGTTATCACTGCAACATCAAGGGGTTATCACTGCAGCCTCAGGAGTTATCACTGCAACATCTGGGGGTTATCACTGCAGTCGCAGGGGGTTATCACTGCAGCTTCAGGGGGTTATCACTGCAGCTTCAGGGGGGTTATCACTGCAGGCTCAGTGGGTTATCACTGCAGCTTCAGGGGGGTTATCACTGCAGCTTCAGGGGGGTTATCACTGCAGCCTCAGGGGGTTATCACTGCAGCTTCAGGGGGGTTATCACTGCAGCTTCAGGGGGGTTATCACTGCAGTCGCAGGGGGTTATCACTGCAGCTTCAGGGGGGTTATCACTGCAGCTTCAGGGGGGTTATCACTGCAGCTTCAGGGGGGGTTATCACTGCAGCCTCAGTGGGTTATCACTGCAGCCTCAGTGGGTTATCACTGCAGCCTCAGTGGGTTATCACTGCAGCCTCAGTGGGTTATCACTGCAGCCTCAGTGGGTTATCACTGCAGCCTCAGTGGGTTATCACTGCAGCCTCAGGAGTTATCACTGCAGCCTCATGGGAGTTATCACTGCAGCCTCAGTGGGTTATCACTGCAGCCTCATGGGAGTTATCACTGTAGCCTCAGTGGGTTATCACTGCAGCCTCATGGGAGTTATCACTGTAGTCTCAGTGGGTTATCACTGCAGCTTCAGGGGGGTTATCACTGTAGCCTCAGTGGGTTATCACTGCAGCCTCAGGAGTTATCACTGTAGTCTTAGGGGGTTATCACTGTAGTCTCAGGGGGTTATCACTGCAGCCTCATGAGTTATCACTGTAGTCTCGGGAGTTATCACTTGAACCACAAAAGTAGTTCTTCCATCCCGTGCCGAATATATCGTGCCGAATAGGTAAAATTGGTCAATTAGCAACAACTCATTCAAAATTAAGTCCTTTCTAAAATTTTCTCTTATACGTTTAAAGATATATATTTTTCATTTATGTTAATGTAAAAATTAATAATTTTGTACCAAAAGAACCTTAGAAAACTGACCTAACCTTATTATAACAAGCGCAATGTTATTTAACCTAATCCAACTAAATATATTTTAGATAAGTTTACAATAATTTAATAATATTGGAATATACCTGGAGAGGGTTTCGGGGGTCAACGCCCCCGCGGCCCGGTCTGTGGCCAGGCCTCATGGTGGATGAGGGCCTGATCAACCAGACTGTTACTGCTGGCCGCACACAACCCGACGCAAGAACCACAGCCCGGCTGGTCAGGTACTGACTTTAGGTGCCTGTCCAGTGCCTTCTTGAAAACAGCCAGGGGTCTATTGGTAATCCCCCTTATGTACGTTGGGAGGCAGTTGAACAGTCTTGGGCCCCTGACACTTACTGTGTTGTGTCTTATCGTGCTAGTGGCACCCCTGCATTTCATTTTGGGGATGTTGCATCGTCTGCAGAGTCTTTTGCTTTCATAGGGAGTGATTTTCTTGTGCAAGTTTGTACTAATCCCTCTAGAATTTTACAAGTGTATATAATCATGTATCTCTCCCGCCTTGAAAAGTGCTGTTAGTGTGCAGCAATATTCCAACCTAGATAGAACAAGCGACCTGAAGAGTGTCATCATGGGCTTTGCACCCCTAGTTTTGAAGGTTCTTATTATCCATCCCGTCATTTTTCTAGCAGATGCGATTTAAACAATGTTATGGTCTTTGAAGGTGAGATCTTCTGACTTGATCACTCTCAGGTATTTTACGTTAGTTTTTCGCTCTATTGTGTGGTTGGAATTTGTTTTATACTTCGATGTAGTTTTTAATTTCCTCACGTTTTCCATATTGGGGTAATTGAAATTTCTCATCATTGAACTTCATATTGTTGTTTGCGGTCCATTTAAAGATTTGGTGTCCGCCTGGAGTCTTGAAGTGTCTTCAGTGGAGGACACTGTCATGCAAATTAGGGTGTCATCTGCAAAGGAAGACATGATGCTGTGGTGTACATCTTTGTCTATGTCAGATATGAGGACGATGAACAAGATGGGAGCGAGTACTGTGCCTTGTGGAACAGAGCTTTTCACCGAAGCCGCCTCAGACTTGACTCTGTTTACTACTACTCTTTTGTTCTATTTGTTTGGAAATTATAGATCCACCTACCAACTTTTCCCTGTTATTCCTTTATCACGCATTTTGTGCGCTATTACACCATGGTCACACTTGTCGAAGGCTTTTGCAAAGTCTGTGTATACTACATCTGCGTTTTGTTTGTCTTCTAGAGCATCCAGGACCTTGTCATAGTGGTCCAGTAGTTGGGACAGACAGGAGCGACCTATTCTAAACCCATGTTGCCCTGGGTTGTGTAACTAATGGGAATCTAGGTGGGTGGCAATCTTGCTTTTTAGAACCCTTTCAAAGATTTTTATGATATGGGACGTTAGTGCTATCGGTCTTTAGTTCTTTGTTACTGCTTTACTGTCCCCTTTGTGGAGTGGAGCTATGTCTGTTGGTTTTAGCAGCTGTGGGACGACCCCTGTGTCAAAGTTCCCTCTCCATAGAATGTTAAAAGCGCATGATAGGAGCTTCTTGCAGTTCTTGATGAACATGGACTTCCATGAGTCAGGGCCTGGGGCAGAGTACATCGGCATATCATTTATCGCCTTTTCGAAGTCGTTTGGCGTCACGGTAATATCAGATAGGTTCGAGTCTGCCAGATTCTGCCTCTCTCATAAAAAAAAAGTCATTTAGATCTTCGACTCTCAGTCTGGCTAGCGGCTTGCTAAAAACCGAGTCATACTGGGACTTGAGTAGCTCACCCATTAGGTTCAGAATGATTTTTGCGAAATTATTGCAGACAAACTTTCGCTTGCCTTATTCGGCAAGAAGAGCATTGATATTTAAGCCAAAATCGCAAGTTTTACCTATTCGGCACCAAACACACACACACACACACACACACACACACACACACACACACACACACATACAGAGGTATGATAAAGCTCACGGTTCAGGGAGAGTGACCTAGTAGCGATCAGTGAAGAAGCTGGGCCAGGAGCTCGGACTCGACCCCTGCAACCTCAACTAGGTGAGTACACACACAGCAACAAGGGGTCACAGTTGGAAGTTGAAGACTCAGATGTACCACAGGGTTGTTGGGAAGTATTTCTTCAGTCACAGAGTTGTCAAGAAGTGGAATAGCCTGGATAGTGATGTAGTGGAGGCAGGTTCCATACATAGCTTTAAGAAGAGGTATGATAAAGTTCACGGAGCGGGAAAAATGACCGGGTAGCGGCCAGTTGAAGAGGCGGGGCCAGGAGCTGAGACTCGACCCCCGCAAGACGTGGCCACACTATACCAGTCTCCTGCACATCATGTTGCTGTTATGTTAGGTTGATCATAATGCAGACATCCTCTCTCAACCTTCTGTAGACTCGCACTGCTTGCCACGTACACTCCCTACATAACACATCTGACCAACATAGGTAGGTCACATAGAGAGTACTTCAAGCACAGTCTATGTTTCTCATTATGGACCATCTTGATATCTCTGAGGAAAACTCTGCTTTCCAGTTATTATTATAATTACAATTATTATTATTAAATATTATTGTTGTTATTAAATATTATTATTATTAATTTTTAATTATTATTATTTTATTACTATTATATTATTATAATTACTTTTATTATTATTTCTATTATAATTATTATTATTATTATTATTATTATTATTATTATTATTATTATTATTATTATTATTTTATTACCATTTTATTGTTTTATTATGATTATTATTACTATTATTGTTATATTATTAATATCATTATCAGTGCTAAGCAGCGCTAATCGCTTGTCATACAAGGCTTGGAGACTGTCGAGTTGTATCCCAGGAAGGCGAGGGCAGCTCCAGTAGCTGGGATCAAGAGCCCTTCACGAGCTGCCTGGCGGGCATCCTCTCTGAAGACTCTGCAGAGTTCCCGCTCAGATGTAAACACACGATTCATTATCAACTTTCATTGTAATTCAGAGTAGTGGAGTGGATAGGTGAGTGTATTACACTGCAGTTCTGGAACACAATGCAGGTTCAAATTACTTTAAATTCTATGGCCAGTTAACCACCCAGGAGTTTTGATATATGGAGGCCGAAGCGGCGTCGGCCTACTGCAGATTTTTCTTCTTCAAATCCTAGTCTGTGATATACTGTCACCTGGCAGGAGGCTACTCTCAACAGTACACTAGCACCCAGGTATCTGTTGCTTGCTGACCCTGGTGTTGCTTGCTGACCCTGGTGTTGCTTGCTGACTCTGGTGTTGCTTGCTGACCCTGGTGTTGCTTGCTGACCCTGGTGTTGCTTGCTGACCCTGGTGTTGCTTGCTGACCCTGGTGTTGCTTGCTGACCCTGGTGTTGCTTGCTGTCCCTGGTGTTGCTTGCTGACCCTGGTGTTGCTTGCTGACCCTGGTGTTGCTTGCTGACCCTGGTGTTGCTTGCTGACCCTGGTGTTGCTTGCTGACCCTGGTGTTGCTTGCTGTCCCTGGTGTTGCTTGCTGACCCTGGTGTTGCTTGCTGACCCTGATATTGCTTGCCGACCCTGGTGTTGCTTGCTGACCCTGGTGTTGCTTGCTGACTCTGGTGTTGCTTGCTGACCCTGGTGTTGCTTGCTGACCCTGGTGTTGCTTGCTGACCCTGGTGTTGCTTGCTGACCCTGGTGTTGCTTGCTGACCCTGGTGTTGCTTGCTGACCCTGGTGTTGCTTGCTGACTCTGGTGTTGCTTGCTGACCCTGGTGTTGCTTGCTGACCCTGGTGTTGCTTGCTGACCCTGGTGTTGCTTGCTGACCCTGGTGTTGCTTGCTGACCCTGGTGTTGCTTGCTGACCCTGGTGTTGCTTGCTGACCCTGGTGTTGCTTGCTGACCCTGGTGTTGCTTGCTGACCCTGGTGTTGCTTGCTGACCCAGGTGTTGCCTGCTGACCCTGGTGTTGCTTGCCGACCCTGGTGTTGCTTGCTGACCCTGGTGTTGCTTGCTGACCCTGGTGTTGCTTGCTGACCCTGGTGTTGCTTGCTGACATTGGTGTTGCTTGCTGACCCTGGTGTTGCTTGCTGACCCTGGTGTTGCTTGCTGACCCTGGTGTTGCCTGCTGACCCTGGTGTTGCTTGCTGACCCTGGTGTTGCTTGCTGACCCAGGTGTTGCCTGCTGACCCTGGTATTGCCTGCTGACCCTGGTGTTGCTTGCTGACCCTGGTGTTGCTTGCTGACCCTGGTGTTGCTTGCTGACCCAGGTGTTGCCTGCTGACCCTGGTATTGCTTGCTGACCCTGGTGTTGCTTGCTGACCCTGGTGTTGCTTGCTGACCCTGGTGTTGCTTGCTGACCCTGGTGTTGCTTGCTGACCCTGGTGTTGCTTGCTGACCATGGTGTTGCTTGCTGACCCTGGTGTTGCTTGCTGACCCTGGTGTTGCTTGCTGACCCTGGTGTTGCTTGCTGACCCTGGTGTTGCTTGGTGACCCTGGTGTTGCTTGCTGACCCTGGTGTTGCTTGCTGACCCTGGTGTTGCTTGCTGACCCTGGTGTTGCTTGCTGACCCTGGTGTTGCCTGCTGACCCTGGTGTTGCTTGCTGACCCTGGTGTTGCTTGCTGACCCAGGTGTTGCCTGCTGACCCTGGTATTGCCTGCTGATCCTGGTGTTGCTTGCTGACCCTGGTGTTGCTTGCTGACCCTGGTGTTTCTTGCTGACCCTGGTGTTGCTTGCTGACCCTGGTGTTGCTTGATGACCCTGGTGTTGCTTGCTGACCCAGGTGTTGCCTGCTGACCCTGGTATTGCTTGCTGACCCTGGTGTTGCTTTCTGACCCTGGTGTTGCTTGCTGACCCTGGTGTTGCTTGCTGACCCTGGTGTTGCTTGCTGACCCTGGTGTTGCTTGCTGACCCTGGTGTTGCTTGCTGACCCTGGTGTTGCTTGCTGACCCTGGTGTTGCTTGCTGACCCTGGTGTTGCTTGGTGGCCCTGGTGTTGCTTGGTGACCCTGGTGTTGCTTGCTGACCCTGGTGTTGCTTGCTGACCCTGGTGTTGCTTGCTGACCCTGGTGTTGCTTGCTGACCCTGGTGTTGCTTGCTGACCCTGGTGTTGCTTGCTGTCCCTGGTGTTGCCTGCTGACCCTGGTATTGCTTGCTGACCCTGGTGTTGCTTGCTGACCCTGGTGTTGCTTGCTGACCCTGGTGTTGCTTGCCGACCCTGGTGTTGCTTGCTGACCCTGGTGTTGCTTGCTGACCCTGGTGTTCATTGCTGACCCTGGTGTTGCTTGCTGACCCTGGTGTTGCTTGCTGACCCTGGTGTTGCTTGCTGACCCTGGTGTTGCTTGCTGACCCTGGTGTTGCTTGCTGACCCTGGTGTTGCTTGATGACCCTGGTGTTGTTTGCTGACCCTGGTGTTGCTTGCTGACCCTGGTGTTGCTTGCTGACCCTGGTGTTGCCTGCTTACCCTGGTATTGCTTGCTGACCCTGGTGTTGCTTGCTGACCCTGGTGTTGCTTGCTGACCCTGGTGTTGCTTGCTGACCCTGATGTTGCTTGCTAACCCTGGTGTTGGTTGCTGATCCTGGTGTTGCTTGCTGACCCTGGTGTTGCCTGCTGACCCTGGTATTGCTTGCTGACCCTGGTGTTGCTTGCTGACCCTGGTGTTGCTTGCTGACCCTGGTGTTGCTTGCTGACTCTGGTGTTGCTTGCTGACCCTGGTGTTGCTTGATGACCCTGGTGTTTGCTGACCCTGGTGTTGCTTGCTGACCCTGGTGTTGCTTGCTGACCCTGGTGTTGCTTGCTGACCCTGGTGTTGCTTGCTGACCCTGGTGTTGTTTGCTGGCCCTGGTGTTGCTTGCTGACCCTGGTGTTGCTTGCTGACCCTGGTGTTGTTTGCTGGCCCTGGTGTTTTTTGCTGACCCTGGTGTTGCTTGCTGACCCTGGTGTTGCTTGCTGACCCTGGTGTTGCTTGCTGACCCTGGTATTGCTTGCTGACCCTGGTGTTGCTTGCTGACCCTGGTGTTGCTTGCTGACCCTGGTGTTGCTTGCTGACCCTGGTGTTGCTTGCTGTCCCTGGTGTTGCTTGCTGACCCTGGTGTTGCTTGCTGACCCTGGTGTTGCTTGCTGACCCTGGTGTTGCTTGCTGACCCTGGTGTTGCTTGCTGACCCTGGTGTTGTTTGCTGACCCTGGTGTTGTTTGCTGACCCTGGTGTTGCCTGCTGACCCTGGTATTGTCTGCTGACCCTGGTGTTGCCTGCTGACCCTGGTATTGTCTGCGGACCCTAGTATTGTATGCTGACCTTGGTGTTGCTTGCTGACCCTGGTGTTGTCTGCTTACCCTGGTGTTGCTTGCTAATACTAGTGTTGCCTGTTGACTGACCCTGGTATTGTCTGCTGACCCTGGTATTATCTGCTGACCCTGGTATTGTCTGCTGACCCTGGTATTGTCTGCTGACCCTGATGATGCCTGCTGACCCTGGTATTGTTTGCTGACCCTGGTGTTGCTTGCTGACTCTGGTATTTCGTGCTGACCCTGATAGTGTCTGCTTACCCTGGTGTTGCCTGCTGACCCTGGTATTGTCTGCTGACCCTGGTGTTGCCTGCTGATCCTGATATTGTCTGCTGACCCTGGTGTTGCCTGCTGACCCTGGTATTGGCTATTGACACGGGTGTTTACTGCTGACCCTAGTGTTGTCTGCTGACCCTGATGTTGCCTGCTGACCCTGGTATTGTCTGCTGACCCTGGTATTGTATGCTTGCTAACCCTGGTGTTGTCTGCTGACCCTGGTGTTGCTTGCTGATACTAGAGTTGCTTGCTGACCCTGGTATTGTCTGCTGACCCTAGTATTGTCTGCTGACCCTGGTATTGTCTGTTGACCCTGGTATTGTCTGCTAACCCTGGTATTGTCTGCTGACCCTGGTATTGTCTGCTAATCCTGGTGTTGCCTGCTGACCCTGGTGTTGCCTGCTGCTGCCTCCGTCAGTCTTCCTGCTCTTCCAGCGTCTCTTTCACCACTCGTATGATTGGTTTTCCTTGATCTATAATCTTCTCCCTTTGTCGTCATTCTTGTTCTTGTTACACATCTTGTTGTGCCTGTGTTTACAGCCTTTCCAAACTTTAAGTACTCTTTGTTTATCACACAGTGTTGTTTCTCTGTTGACGTCTTGCTCAGGGAGGAGCCGTGACTTGTAGCACAGTAGAGCGTTCTACTGCTTGGTGTTAGCTGCAGGTGTTAGCCAAGCCTGCTAACACCTGCAGCTCTTGTGTTCATTGTTACACGCTACTAAGCCTAATAACACCTGCTATTCCCGGTCATCTAGCAGTAGACAGATAGATAGATACCTGCGTTTTGGTCAGTAGTTGTTGGTCGCAGAAGAAAACAGAAATATCAGCGTATGTATTACCTGTAGTCTGTCTTCTCTCCCGTCTGACCTTCTAGCCATGAGAATCATCCTCTCCAACACACTTTTAAGTGATATATGAAAGAGTATATCTCTTGGTTAATCTTGAGAACAATGTATATGAGACGTGATCACAGCAGCGCGCGCGCGCGCGCGCGCGTGTGTGTGTGTGTGTGTGTGTGTGTGTGTGTGTGTGTGTGTGTGTGTGTGTGTGTGTGTGTGTGTGTGTGTGTGTGTGCGAGTGATCTTAAGATAACACTAACTAGTTGATCCCTCGCGCAAGATAATTCCACTTAACACTAGCCAGCTGACGCCATAATGGGGTTTTCTACTGTGTTATCCTTAATAAAATTGTTACATCCAATGTTAAAACATATTTGTTTTTTTTGGTTGGGTGTTTCGAACAGAGGGATGGGAGAAGCGAGGGTTCTCTTGTAAAGTGGAGGCTTGGCTTGGCTTGGCTTGGCTTGGCTTGGCTTGGCTTGGCTTGGCTTGGCTTGGCTTGGCTTGGCTTGGCTTGCTGATGGGCAGCAGAGAATTTGCATGTGTTGAGTCACGTGTTAGTTTTATTTGGGCGACCTAGATGAAGGGAGGAGAGATATAGATGGGTATGCTAACAGAAGAGGGTATGCCGGATGTGAGGGATGTAGATGGGTATGCTAACAGAAGAGGGTATGCCGGATGTGAGGGATATAGATGGGTATGCTAACAGAAGAGGGTATGCCGGATGTGAGGGATATAGATGGGTATGCTAACAGAAGAGGGTATGCCGGATGTGAAGTCCCACTTGGGAGTTCTGGCCAGTGGTCTTGAGACCGGGTAATGAATGTGGGTTCGCTTTGAATACTACCATTCATGTCTAGTGTGGGCAGTCCCTGGGTTGTGTTGGTCCCTGGGTTGTGTAGGTCCCTGGGTTGTGTTGGTTCCTGGGTTGTGTAGGTCCCTGGGTTGTGAGTGAGGGGTTCCTGAGTTATGGGTGAGGGTTCCCTGGGTTGTGAGGGTCCCTGGGTTGTGAGTGAGGGTTTTCTGGGCTGTGAGTGAGGGGTCCCTGGGTTGTGTAGGTCCCTGGGTTGTGTAGGTCCCTGCGTTGTGTAGGTCCCTGGGTTGTGTAGGTCCCTGGGTTACCTGGAGGTTACCTGGAGGTTATTCCGGGGATCAACGCCCCCGCGGCCCGGTCCATGACCAGGCCTCCCGATGGATCAGGGCCTGATCAACTAGGCTGTTACTGCTGGCCGCACGCAGTCCAACGTACGAGCCACAGCCCGGCTGATCCGGCACTGACTTTAGGTATCTGTCCAGCTCTCTCTTGAAGGCAGCCAGGGGTTGTGTAGGTCCCTGGGTTGTGTAGGTCCCTGGGTTGTGTAGGTCCCAGGGTTGTGAGTGAGGGGTTCCTGAGTTGTGGGTGAGGGTTCCCTGGGTTGTGAGTGAGGGTCCCTGGTTGTGAGTGAGGGTTTCCTGGGCTGTGAGTGAGGGTCCCTGAGTTGTGAGTGAGGGTCCCTGGGTTGTGTAGGTCCCTGGGTTGTGAGTGAGGGGTTCCTGAGTTGTGGGTGAGGGTTCCCTGGGTTGTGAGTGAGGGTCCCTGGTTGTGAGTGAGGGTTTCCTGGGCTGTGAGTGAGGGGTCCCTGGGTTGTGAGTGAGGGTCCCTGAATTGTGAATGAGGGTTTCTTGGGTTGTGAGTGAGGATTTCCTAGGTTGTGAGTGAGGGTTCCCTGGATTGAGTGATGGGTCCCTGAGTTGCGTACGTCCCTGGGTTGTGAGTGACGGTTTCCTGGGTTGTGAGTGATGGGTTCCCTGGGTTGTAAGTGAGGGTCACTGGATTGTAAGTGAGGGTCCCTGGGTTGTGAGTGAGGGTCCCTGGGTTGTAAGTGAGGGTCCCTGGTTTGTAAGTGAGGGTCTCTGGGTTGTAAGTGAGGGTCCCTGGGTTGTGAGTGAGGGTCCCTGGGTTGTGAGTGAGGGGTTCCTGAATTGTGGGTGAGGGTTCCCTGGGTTGTGAGTGAGGGTCCCTGGGCTGTGAGTGAGAATTTCCTGGGCTGTGAGTGAGGGGTCCCTGGGTTGTAAGTGAGGGTCCTTGAATTGTGAATGAGGGTTTCTTGGGTTGTGAGTGAGGGTTTCCTAGGTTGTGAGTGAGGGTTCCCTGGATTGAGTGATGGGTCCCCGAGTTGTGTACGTCCCTGGGTTGTGAGTGACGGTTTCCTGGCTTGTGAGTGATGGGTTCCCTGGGTTGTAAGTGAGGGTCACTGGATTGTAAGTGAGGGTCCCTGGGTTGTGAGTGAGGGTCCCTGGGTTGTAAGTGAGGGTCCCTGGGTTGTAAGTGAGGGTCTCTGGGTTGTAAGTGAGGGTCTCTGGGTTGTGAGTGAGGGTCCCTGGGTTGTGAGTGAGGGTCCCTGGGTTGTGAGTGAGGGTTCCTGGGTTGTAAGTGAGGGGTCCCTGGGTTGTGAGTGAGGGTCCCTGGGTTGTGAGTGAGGGGTCCCTGGGTTGTAAGTGAGGGTCCCTGGGTTGTAAGTGAGGGTCCCTTGGTTGTGAGTGAGGATCCCTGGGTTGTAAGTGAGAGTTCCTGAGTTATAAGTGAGGGCCCTTCTTTTGTAAGTGAGGGTCCCTGGGTTGTGAGTGAGGGTCCCTGGGTTGTGTACGTCCCTGGGTTGTGAGTGACGGTTTCCTGGGTTGTGAGTGATGGGTTCCCTGGGTTGTAAGTGAGGGTCACTGGATTGTAAGTGAGGGTCCCTGGGTTGTGAGTGAGGGTCCCTGGGTTGTAAGTGAGGGTCCCTGGGTTGTAAGTGAGGGTCTCTGGGTTGTAAGTGAGGGTCCCTGGGTTGTGAGTGAGGGTCCCTGGGTTGTGAGTGAGGGTCCCTGGGTTGTGAGTGAGGGTTCCTGGGTTGTAAGTGAGGGGTCCCTGGGTTGTGAGTGAGGGTCCCTGAGTTATAAGTGAGGGCCCTTGTTTTGTAAGTGAGGGTCCCTGGGTAGTGAGTGAGGGTCCCTGAGTTGTAAGTGAGGGTTCCTGAGTTGTGAGTGATGGTCCCTGGGTTGTGAATGAGGGTCCCTGGGTTGTGAGTGAGGGTCCCAGCATTCCAGAAGACTCTCCTGTGATACTGGGAGACACTGTCTCCTGTGATACTGGGAGACACTGTCTCCTGTGATACTGGGAGACACTGTCTCCTGTGATACTGGGAGTCATTGTCTTCTGTGATACTGGGAGACACTGTCTCCTGTGATACTGGGAGACACTGACCCTGTGATACTTGGAGACACTGTCTCCTGTGATACTGGGAGACACTGTCTCCTGTGATACTGGGATATACTGTCTCCTGGGATACTGGGAGTCACTGTCTCCTGTGATACTGGGATACATTGTCTCCTGGGATACTGGGATATACTGTCTCCTGGGATACTGGGAGTCACTGTCTCCTGTGATACTGGCATGCACTGTCTCCTGGGATACTGGGATATACTGTCTCCTGTGATACTGGGAGACACTGTCTCCTGTGATACTGGGAGGCACTGTCTCCTGGGATACTGGGATACACTGTCTCCTTGGATACTGGGATATACTGTCTCCTGTGATATTGGGATACACTGTCTCCAGGGATACTGGGATATACTGTCTCCTGCGATACTGAGAGACACTGTCTCCTGTGATACTGAGATACACTGTCTCCTGGGATACTGGGATACACTGTCTCCTGGGATACTGGGATATACTGTCTCCTGTGATACTGGGATGCACTGTCTCCTGGGATACTGGGATATACTGTCTCCTGGGATACTGGGATACGCTGTCTCCTGGGAGACACTGTCTCCTGGGATACTCGGAGACACTGTCTCCTGGGATACTCGGAGACACTGTCTCCTGGGATACTGGGATATACTGTCTCCTGTGATAAAGGGATACACTGTCTCCTGGGATACTGGGATATACTGTCTCCTGTGATACTGGGATACACTGTCTCCTGGGATACTGGGATATACTGTCTCCTGGGATACTGGGATATACTGTCTCCTGGGATACTGGGAGACACTGTCTCCTGGGATACTCGGAGACACTGTCTCCTGGGATACTCGGAGACACTGTCTCCTGGGATACTGGGATATACTGTCTCCTGTGATAAAGGGATACACTGTCTCCTGGGATACTGGGATATACTGTCTCCTGTGATACTGGGATACACTGTCTCCTGTGATACTGGGATACAGTCTCCTGTGATACTGGGAGACACTGTCTCCTGGGATACTGGGAGACATTGTCTCCTGGGATACTCGGAGACACTGTCTCCTGGGATACTAGAAGACACTGTCTCCTGGGATACTGGGATATACTCTCTCCTGTGATAAAGGGATACGCTGTCTCCTGGGATACTGGGATATACTGTCTCCTGTGAAACTGGGATACACTGTCTCCTGTGATACTGGGATACACTGTCTCCTGTGATACTGGGAGACACTGTCTCCTGGGACACTGGGAAACACTGTCTCCTGGGATACTTGGAGACACTGTCTCCTGGGATACTCGGAGACACTGTCTCCTGTGATACTGGGATATACTGTCTCCTGTGATACAGGGATACACTGTCTCCTGTGATACTGGGATATACTGTCTCCTGTGATACTGGGATACACTGTCTCCTGTGATACTGGGATACACTGTCTCCTGTGATACTGGGAGACATTGTCCCCTGTGATACTGGGATACACTGTCTCCTGTGATACTGGGATACACTGTCTTCTGGGACACTGGGAGACACTGTCTCCTGGGATACTCGGAGACACTGTCTCCTGGGATATACTGTCTCCTGGGATACTCGGAGACACTGTCTCCTGGGATATACTGTCTCCTGGGATACTGGGAGACACTGTATCCTGGGATACTAGGAAACACTGTCTTCTGTGATACTGGGAGACACTGTCTCCTGTGATACTGGGATACATTGTCTCCTTGATTACTGGGAAACATTGTCCCCTGGGATACTGGGAGACACTCTCTCTGAGGATACTGGGAGACACTCTGGGGATACTGGGATACACTGTCCCCTGGGATACTGGGATACACTGTATCCTGGGATACTGGGATACACTGTCTCTTGGGATATTGGGAGACACTGCCTCCTGGAATACTGGGAGACACTGTCTCCTGGGATACTGGGAGACACTGTCTCCTGGGATACAGGGATACATTGTCTCTTGGAATACTGGGAGACACTGTCTCCTGGGATACTGGGATACACTGTCTCCTGGGATACTGGGATACACTGCTTCCTGGGATACTGGGATACACTGTCTCTTGGGTTACTGGGAGACACTGTCTCCTGGAATACTGGGAGACACTGTCTCCTGGGATACTGGGATACATTGTCTCTTGGAATACTGGGAGACACTATCTCCTGGGATACTGGGATATACTGTCTTCTGTGATACTGGGAGACACTGTCTCCTGTGATACTGGGATACATTGTCTCTTGGAATACTGGGAGACACTATCTCCTGGGATACTGGGATATACTGTCTTCTGTGATACTGGGAGACACTGTCTCTTGGAATACTGGGAGACACTATCTCCTGGGATACTGGGAGACACTGTCTCCTGGGATACTAGGAAACACTGTCTTCTGTGATTCTGGGAGACACTGTCTCCTGTGATACTGGGATACATTGTCTCCTTGATTACTGGGATACATTGTCTCCTGGGATACTGGGAAACACTCTCTCTGAGGATACTGCGAGACACCCTCTCTGAGGATACTGGGAGACACTCTGGGGATACTGGGATACACTGTCTCCTGGGATACTGGGATACACTGTCTCCTGGGATACTGGGATACACTGTTTCCTGGGATACTGGGAGACACTGCCTCCTGGGATACTGGGATACATTGTCTCTTGGAATGCTGGGAGACACTGTCTCCTGGGATACTGGGATACACTGTTTCCTGGGATACTGGGATACACTGTCTCTTGGGATACTGGGAGACACTGTCTCCTGGGATACTGGGAGACAGTGTCTCCTGGGATACTGGGAGACACTGTCTCCTGGGATACATTGTCCCTTGGAATACTGGGAGACACTGTCTCATGGGATACTGGGAGACACTCTCCTGGGATACTCTGAGACACTGTCTCCTGGGATACTCGGAGACACTGTCTCCTGGGATACTCAGAGACACTGTCTCCTGGGATACTGTTATATACTGTCTCCTGTGATACTCGGATACACTGTCTCCTGTGATACTGAGAGGCACTGTCTCTTTGGATACTGGTATACACTGTATCCTGGGATACTGGGATACACTGTCTCCTGGGATACTGGGATATACTGTCTCCTGTGATACTGGGATACACTGTCAGCTGTGATACTAGGATACACTGTCTCCTGGGATACTGGGATATACTGTCTCCTCGGATACTGGGAGACACTGTCCTGTGATACTGGGAGACACTGTCTCCTGTGATACTGGGATACACTGTCTCCTGGGATACTGGGAGACACGCTCTCCTGGGATACTGGGAAACACTGTCTCCTGGGATACTGGGAGACACTGTCTCCTGGGATACTGGGAGACACTGTCTCTTGGGATACTGGGATATACTGTCTCCTGGGATACTGGGATATACCGTCTCCTGTGATACTGGGATACACTGTCTCCTGTGATATTGGGATACACTGTCTCCTGTGATACTGGGATACACTGTCTCCTGGGATACCTGGATACACTGCTTCCTGTGATACTGAGATATACTGTCTCCTGTCATACTGGTATACACTGTCTCCTGTGATACTGGGAGACACTGTCTCTTGGGATACTAGGAGACACTCTCTCCTGGGATACTGGGATACACTGTCTCCTGGGATACTGGGAGACACTGTCTCTTGGGATACTAGGAGACACTCTCTCCTGGGATACTGGGATACACTGTCTCCTGGGATACTGGGAGACACTGTTTCCTGGGATACTGGGAGACACTGTCTCCTTGGATACTGGGAGACACTGTTTCCTGGGATACTGGGAGATACTGTCTCCTGGGATACTGGGATACACTGTCTCCTGGGATACTGGGAGACATTGTCTCATGGGATACTGGGAGACACTCTCCTGGGATACTGGGAGACACTGTCTCCTTGGATACTGGGATATACTGTCTCCTGGGATACTGGGAGTCAATGTCTCCTGTGACACTGGGATACACTGTTTCCTGGGATACTGGGATATACTGTCTCCTGTGATACTGGGAGACACTGTCTCCTGTGATACTGGGAGGCACTGCCTCCTGGGATACTGGGATACACTGTCTCCTTGGATACTGGGATATACTGTCTCCTGTGATATTGGGATACACTGTCTCCTGGGATACTGGGATATACTGTCTTCTGTGATACTGGGAGACACTGTCTCCTGTGATACTGAGATACACTGTCTCCTGGGATACTGGGATACACTGTCTCCTGGGATACTGGGAGACACTGTCTCCTGGGATATTGGAGACGCTGTCTCCTGGGATACTGGGAGACGCTGTCTCCTGGGATACTCGGAGACACTGTCTCCTGGGATACTTGGAGATACTGTCTCCTGGGATACTGGGATATACTGTCTCCCGTGATAAAGGGATACACTGTCTCCTGGGATACTGGGATATACTGTCTCCTGTGATACTGGGATAAACTGTCTCCTGTGATACTGGGATACACTGTCTCCTGTGATACTGGGATACACTGTCTCCTGTGATACTGGGATACACTGTCTCCTGTGATACTGGGATACACTGTCTCCTGTGATACTGGGATACACTGTCTCCTGTGATACTGAGATACACTGTCTCCTGGGATACTCGGAGACACTGTCTCCTGGGATACTGGGATATACTGTCTCCTGGGATACTGGGAGACACTGTCTCCTGGGATACTAGGAAACACTGTCTTCTGTGATTCTGGGAGACACTGTATCCTGTGATACTGGGATACATTGTCTCCTTGATTACTGGGATACATTGTCTCCTGGGATACTGGGAGACACTCTCTCTGGGGATACTGGGAGACACTCTGGGGATACTTGGATACACTGTCTCCTGGGATACTGGTATACACTCTCTCCTGGGATACTGGCATACACTATTTCCTGGGATACTGGGATACACTGTCTCTTGGGATACTGGGAGACACTCTCTCCTGGGATACTGGGAGACACTGTCTCCTGGGATACTGGGAGACACTCTCTCTTGGGATACATTGTCTCTTGGAATACTGGGAGACACTGTCTCCTGGGATACTCGGAGACACTGTCTCCTGGGATACTCGGAGACACTGTCTCCTGGGATTCTGTTATATACTGTCTCCTGTGATACTGGGATACACTGTCTCCTGTGATACTGAGAGGCACTGTCTCTTGGGATACTGGGATACACTGTATCCTGGGATACTGGGATACACTGTCTCCTGGGATACTGGAATATACTGTCTCCTGTGATACTGGGATACACTGTCTCCTGTGATACTAGGATACACTGTCTCCTGGGATATAATGTCTCCTGGGATTCTGGGATACACTGTGTCCTGTGACACTGGGAGACACTGTCTCCTGTGATACTGGGATACACTGTCTCCTGGGATAATGGGATACACTGTCTCCTGTAATACTGGGAGACACTGTCTCCTGGGATACTGGGAGACACTGTCTCCTGGGATACTGGGAGACACTGTCTCCTGGGATACTGGGAGACACTCTCTCCTGGGATACTGGGAAACACTGTCTCCTAGGATGCTGGAGAGTATATACACTGAGCTATATACCAGGGAACCTGGAGAGTATATACCCTGAGCTATATACCAGGGGTCCTGGAGAGTATATACACTGAGCTATATACCAGGGAACCTGGAGAGTATATACACTGAGCTATATACCAGGGAACCTGGAGAGTATATACCCTGAGCTATATACCAGGGGTCCTGGAGAGTATATACACTGAGCTATATACCAGGGAACCTGGAGAGTATATACCCTGAGCTATATACCAGGGGTCCTGGAGAGTATATACACTGAGCTACATACCAGGGGTCCTGGAGAGTATATACCCTGAGCTATATACCAGGGGTCCTGGAGAGTATATACCCTGAGCTATATACCAGGGGTCCTGGAGGGTATATACCCTGAGCTATATACCAGGGGTCCTGGAGAGTATATACATTGAGCTATATACCAGGGGTCCTGGAGAGTATATACACTGAGCTATATACCAGGGGTCCTGGAGAGTATATACACTGAGCTATATACCAGGGGTCCTGGAGAGTATATACCCTGAGCTATATACCAAGGGTCCTGGAGGGTATATACCCTGAGCTATATACCAGGGGTCCTGGAGGGTATATACACTGAGCTATATACCAGGGGTCCTGGAGGGTATATACGCTGAGCTATATACCAGGGATCCTGGAGAGTATATACACTGAGCTATATACCAGAGGCCCTGGAGAGTATATACACTGAGCTATATATCAGGGGTCCTGGAGAGTATATACACTGAGCTATATACCAGGGGTCCTGGAGAGTATATACACTGAGCTATATACCAGGGATCCTGGAGAGTATATACACTGAGCTATATACCAGGGGCCCTGGAGAGTATATACACTGAGCTATATACCAGGGATCCTGGAGAGTATATACACTGAGCTATATACCAGGGGCCCTGGAGAGTATATACACTGAGCTATATACCAGGGGTCCTGGAGAGTATATACACTGAGCTATATACCAGGGATCCTGGAGAGTATATACACTGAGCTATATACCAGGGGTCCTGGAGAGTATATACACTGAGCTATATACCAGGGGCCCTGGAGAGTATATACACTGAGCTATTTACCAGGGGCCCTGGAGAGTATATACACTGAGCTATATACCAGGGATCCTGGAGAGTATATACACTGAGCTATATACCAGGGATCCTGGAGAGTATATACACTGAGCTATATACCAGGGATCCTGGAGAGTATATACACTGAGCTATATACCAGGGGTCCTGGAGAGTATATACACTGAGCTATATACCAGGGATCCTGGAGAGTATATACACTGAGCTATATACCAGGGATCCTGGAGAGTATATACACTGAGCTATATACCAGGGGTCCTGGAGAGTATATACACTGAGCTATATACCAGGGGTCCTGGAGAGTATATACACTGAGCTATATACCAGGGGTCCTTAAGAGTATATACCCTGAGCTATATACCAGGGGTCCTGGAGAGTATATACCCTGAACTGTATACCAGGGGCCCTGGAGAGTATATACACTGAGCTATATACCAGGGGCCCTGGAGAGTATATACACTGAGCTATATACCAGGGGTCCTGGAGAGTATATACACTGAGCTATATACCAGGGATCCTGGAGAGTATATATACTGAGCTATATACCAGGGGTCCTGGAGAGTATATACACTGAGCTATATACCAGGGGTCCTGGAGAGTATATACGCTGAGCTATATACCAGGGATCCTGGAGAGTATATATGCTGAGCTATATACCAGGGATCCTGGAGAGTATATACGCTGAGCTATATACCAGGGATCCTGGAGAGTATATACACTGAGCTATATACCAGGGGTCCTGGAGAGTATATACGCTGAGCTATATACCAGGGGTCCTGGAGAGTATATACGCTGAGCTATATACCAGGGATCCTGGAGAGTATATACACTGAGCTATATACCAGGGATCCTGGAGAGTATATACGCTGAGCTATATACCAGGGGTCCTGGAGAGTATATACGCTGAGCTATATACCAGGGGCCCTGAAGAGTATATACACTGAGCTATATACCAGGGGCCCTGAAGAGTATATACACTGAGCTATATACCAGGAGCCCTGAAGAGTATATACACTGAGCTATATACCAGGGATCCTGGAGAGTATATACACTGAGCTATATACCAGGGATCCTGGAGAGTATATACACTGAGCTATATACCAGGGGCCCTGGAGAGTATATACGCTGAGCTATATACCAGGGGCCCTGGAGAGTATATACACTGAGCTATATACCAGGGGCCCTGGAGAGTATATACACTGAGCTATATACCAGGGGCCCTGGAGAGTATATACACTGAGCTATATACTAGGGGCCCTGGAGAGTATATACACTGAGCTACATACCAGGGGCCCTGGAGAGTATATACACTGAGCTATATACCAGGGGCCCTGGAGAGTATATACACTGAGCTATATACCAGGGGTCGTGGACAGTATATACACTGAGCTATATACCAGGGGCCCTGGAGAGTATATACACTGAGCTATATACCTGGGGCCCTGGAGAGTATATACACTGAGCTATATACCAGGGGCCCTGGAGAGTATATACGCTGAGCTATATACCAGGGGTCCTGGAGAGTATATACACTGAGCTATATACCAGGGGCCATGGAGAGTATATACACTGAGCTATATACCAGGGATCCTGGAGAGTATATACACTGAGCTATATACCAGGGGCCCTGGAGAGTATATACACTGAGCTATATACCAGGGGCCCTGGAGAGTATATACACTGAGCTATATACCAGGGATCCTGGAGAGTATATACACTGAGCTATATACCAGGGGCCGTGGAGAGTATATACACTGAGCTATATACCAGGGGTCGTGGACAGTATATACACTGAGCTATATACCAGGGGCCCTGGAGAGTATATACACTGAGCTATATACCTGGGGCCCTGGAGAGTATATACACTGAGCTATATACCAGGGGCCCTGGAGAGTATATACGCTGAGCTATATACCAGGGGTCCTGGAGAGTATATACACTGAGCTATATACCAGGGGCCATGGAGAGTATATACACTGAGCTATATACCAGGGATCCTGGAGAGTATATACACTGAGCTATATACCAGGGGCCCTGGAGAGTATATACACTGAGCTATATACCAGGGGCCCTGGAGAGTATATACACTGAGCTATATACCAGGGATCCTGGAGAGTATATACACTGAGCTATATACCAGGGGCCCTGGAGAGTATATACACTGAGCTATATACCTGGGGCCCTGGAGAGTATATACACTGAGCTATATACCAGGGGCCCTGGAGAGTATATACGCTGAGCTATATACCAGGGGCCCTGGAGAGTATATACGCTGAGCTATATACCAGGGGTCCTGGAGAGTATATACACTGAGCTATATACCAGGGGTCGTGGAGAGTATATACACTGAGCTATATACCAGGGGTCCTGGAGAGTATATACGCTGAGCTATATACCAGGGATCCTGGAGAGTATATATGCTGAGCTATATACCAGGGATCCTGGAGAGTATATACGCTGAGCTATATACCAGGGATCCTGGAGAGTATATACACTGAGCTATATACCAGGGGTCCTGGAGAGTATATACGCTGAGCTATATACCAGGGGTCCTGGAGAGTATATACGCTGAGCTATATACCAGGGATCCTGGAGAGTATATACACTGAGCTATATACCAGGGATCCTGGAGAGTATATACGCTGAGCTATATACCAGGGGTCCTGGAGAGTATATACGCTGAGCTATATACCAGGGGCCCTGAAGAGTATATACACTGAGCTATATACCAGGGGCCCTGAAGAGTATATACACTGAGCTATATACCAGGAGCCCTGAAGAGTATATACACTGAGCTATATACCAGGGATCCTGGAGAGTATATACACTGAGCTATATACCAGGGATCCTGGAGAGTATATACACTGAGCTATATACCAGGGGCCCTGGAGAGTATATACGCTGAGCTATATACCAGGGGCCCTGGAGAGTATATACACTGAGCTATATACCAGGGGCCCTGGAGAGTATATACACTGAGCTATATACCAGGGGCCCTGGAGAGTATATACACTGAGCTATATACTAGGGGCCCTGGAGAGTATATACACTGAGCTACATACCAGGGGCCCTGGAGAGTATATACACTGAGCTATATACCAGGGGCCCTGGAGAGTATATACACTGAGCTATATACCAGGGGTCGTGGACAGTATATACACTGAGCTATATACCAGGGGCCCTGGAGAGTATATACACTGAGCTATATACCTGGGGCCCTGGAGAGTATATACACTGAGCTATATACCAGGGGCCCTGGAGAGTATATACGCTGAGCTATATACCAGGGGTCCTGGAGAGTATATACACTGAGCTATATACCAGGGGCCATGGAGAGTATATACACTGAGCTATATACCAGGGATCCTGGAGAGTATATACACTGAGCTATATACCAGGGGCCCTGGAGAGTATATACACTGAGCTATATACCAGGGGCCCTGGAGAGTATATACACTGAGCTATATACCAGGGATCCTGGAGAGTATATACACTGAGCTATATACCAGGGGCCGTGGAGAGTATATACACTGAGCTATATACCAGGGGTCGTGGACAGTATATACACTGAGCTATATACCAGGGGCCCTGGAGAGTATATACACTGAGCTATATACCTGGGGCCCTGGAGAGTATATACACTGAGCTATATACCAGGGGCCCTGGAGAGTATATACGCTGAGCTATATACCAGGGGTCCTGGAGAGTATATACACTGAGCTATATACCAGGGGCCATGGAGAGTATATACACTGAGCTATATACCAGGGATCCTGGAGAGTATATACACTGAGCTATATACCAGGGGCCCTGGAGAGTATATACACTGAGCTATATACCAGGGGCCCTGGAGAGTATATACACTGAGCTATATACCAGGGATCCTGGAGAGTATATACACTGAGCTATATACCAGGGGCCCTGGAGAGTATATACACTGAGCTATATACCTGGGGCCCTGGAGAGTATATACACTGAGCTATATACCAGGGGCCCTGGAGAGTATATACGCTGAGCTATATACCAGGGGCCCTGGAGAGTATATACGCTGAGCTATATACCAGGGGTCCTGGAGAGTATATACACTGAGCTATATACCAGGGGTCGTGGAGAGTATATACACTGAGCTATATACCAGGGGTCCTGGAGAGTATATACGCTGAGCTATATACCAGGGGCCCTGGAGAGTATATACGCTGAGCTATATACCAGGGGTCCTGGAGAGTATATACACTGAGCTATATACCAGGGGCCCTGGAGAGTATATACACTGAGCTATATACCAGGGATCCTGGAGAGTATATACACTGAGCTATATATCAGGGAACCTGGAGAGTATATACACTGAGCTATATAACAGGGATCCTGGAGAGTATATACGCTGAGCTATATACCAGGGGTCCTGGAGAGTATATACACTGAGCTATATACCAGGGGCCCTGGAGAGTATATATACTGAGCTATATACCAGGGTTCCTGGAGAGTATATACGCTGAGCTATATACCAGGGATCCTGGAGAGTATATACACTGACCTATATACCAGGGGCCCTGGAGAGTATATACACTGAGCTATATACCAGGGGCCCTGGAGAGTATATACAATGAGCTATATACCAGGGGCCCTGGAGAGTATATACACTGAGCTATATACCAGGGGTCCTGGAGAGTATATACGCTGAGCTATATACCAGGGGTCCTGGAGAGTATATACACTGAGCTATATACCAGGGGCCCTGGAGAGTATATATACTGAGCTATATACCAGGGATCCTGGAGAGTATATACAATGAGCTACATACCAGGGATCCTGGAGAGTATATACACTGAGCTATATACCAGGGATCCTGGAGAATATATACACTGAGCTATATACCAGGGATCCTGGAGAGTATATACACTGAGCTATATACCAGGGGTCCTGGAGAGTATATACACTGAGCTATATACCAGGGATCCTGGAGAATATATACACTGAGCTATATACCAGGGATCCTTGAGAGTATATACACTGAGCTATATACCAGGGGCCCTGGAGAGTATATACACTGAGCTATATACCAGGGATCCTGGAGAGTATATACACTGAGCTATATACCAGGGGCCCTGGAGAGTATATACACTGAGCTATATACCAGGGGTCCTGGAGAGTATATACACTGAGCTATATACCAGGGATCCTGGAGAGTTTATACACTGAGCTATATACCAGGGGTCCTGGAGAGTATATACACTGAGCTATATACCAGGGGCCCTGGAGAGTATATACACTGAGCTATATACCAGGGGCCCTGGAGAGTATATACACTGAGCTATATACCAGGGATCCTGGAGAGTATATACACTGAGCTATATACCAGGGATCCTGGAGAGTATATACACTGAGCTATATACCAGGGATCCTGGAGAGTATATACAATGAGCTATATACCAGGGGTCCTGGAGAGTATATACACTGAGCTATATACCAGGGATCCTGGAGAGTATATACACTGAGCTATATACCAGGGATCCTGGAGAGTATATACACTGAGCTATATACCAGGGGTTCTGGAGAGTATATACACTGAGCTATATACCAGGGGTCCTGGAGAGTATATACACTGAGCTATATACCAGGGGTCCTGGAGAGTATATACCCTGAGCTATATACCAGGGGTCCTGGAGAGTATATACCCTGAACTGTATACCAGGGGCCCTGGAGAGTATATACACTGAGCTATATACCAGGGGCCCTGGAGAGTATATACACTGAGCTATATACCAGGGGTCCTGGAGAGTATATACACTGAGCTATATACCAGGGATCCTGGAGAGTATATATACTGAGCTATATACCAGGGGTCCTGGAGAGTATATACACTGAGCTATATACCAGGGGTCCTGGAGAGTATATACGCTGAGCTATATACCAGGGATCCTGGAGAGTATATATGCTGAGCTATATACCAGGGATCCTGGAGAGTATATACGCTGAGCTATATACCAGGGATCCTGGAGAGTATATACACTGAGCTATATACCAGGGGTCCTGGAGAGTATATACGCTGAGCTATATACCAGGGGTCCTGGAGAGTATATACGCTGAGCTATATACCAGGGATCCTGGAGAGTATATACACTGAGCTATATACCAGGGATCCTGGAGAGTATATACGCTGAGCTATATACCAGGGGTCCTGGAGAGTATATACGCTGAGCTATATACCAGGGGCCCTGAAGAGTATATACACTGAGCTATATACCAGGGGCCCTGAAGAGTATATACACTGAGCTATATACCAGGGGCCCTGAAGAGTATATACACTGAGCTATATACCAGGGATCCTGGAGAGTATATACACTGAGCTATATACCAGGGATCCTGGAGAGTATATACACTGAGCTATATACCAGGGGCCCTGGAGAGTATATACGCTGAGCTATATACCAGGGGCCCTGGAGAGTATATACACTGAGCTATATACCAGGGGCCCTGGAGAGTATATGCACTGAGCTATATACCAGGGGCCCTGGAGAGTATATACACTGAGCTATATACTAGGGGCCCTGGAGAGTATACACACTGAGCTACATACTAGGGGCCCTGGAGAGTATATACACTGAGCTATATACCAGGGGCCCTGGAGAGTATATACACTGAGCTATATACCAGGGGTCGTGGACAGTATATACACTGAGCTATATACCAGGGGCCCTGGAGAGTATATACACTGAGCTATATACCTGGGGCCCTGGAGAGTATATACACTGAGCTATATACCAGGGGCCCTGGAGAGTATATACGCTGAGCTATATACCAGGGGTCCTGGAGAGTATATACACTGAGCTATATACCAGGGGCCATGGAGAGTATATACACTGAGCTATATACCAGGGATCCTGGAGAGTATATACATTGAGCTATATACCAGGGGCCCTGGAGAGTATATACACTGAGCTATATACCAGGGGCCCTGGAGAGTATATACACTGAGCTATATACCAGGGATCCTGGAGAGTATATACACTGAGCTATATACCAGGGGCCCTGGAGAGTATATACACTGAGCTATATACCAGGGGTCGTGGACAGTATATACACTGAGCTATATACCAGGGGCCCTGGAGAGTATATACACTGAGCTATATACCAGGGGCCCTGGAGAGTATATACGCTGAGCTATATACCAGGGGTCCTGGAGAGTATATACACTGAGCTATATACCAGGGGTCCTGGAGAGTATATACGCTGAGCTATATACCAGGGGTCCTGGAGAGTATATACACTGAGCTATATACCAGGGGCCCTGGAGAGTATATACACTGATCTATATACCAGGGGTCTTGGAGAGTATATACGGTGAGCTATATACCAGGGGTCCTGGAGAGTATATACACTGAGCTATATACCAGGGGTCCAGGAGAGTATATACACTGAGCTATATACCAGGGGTCCTGGAGAGTATATACGCTGAGCTATATACCAGGGGTCCTGGAGAGTATATACACTGAGCTATATACCAGGGGTCCTGGAGAGTATATACACTGAGCTATATACCAGGGGTCCTGGAGAGTATATACGCTGAGCTATATACCAGGGGTCCTGGAGAGTATATACACTGAGCTATATACCAGGGGTCCTGGAGAGTATATACACTGAGCTATATACCAGGGATCCTGGAGAGTATATACACTGAGCTATATACCAGGGGTCCTGGAGAGTATATACACTGAGCTATATACCAGGGGTCCTGGAGAGTATATACACTGAGCTATATACCAGGGGTCCTGGAGAGTATATACACTGAGCTATATACCAGGGGTCCTGGAGAGTATATACACTGAGCTATATACCAGGGGTCCTGGAGAGTATATACACTGAGCTATATACCAGGGGTCCTGGAGAGTATATACACTGAGCTATATACCAGGGGTCCTGGAGAGTATATACACTGAGCTATATACCAGGGGTCCTGGAGAGTATATACACTGAGCTATATACCAGGGGTCCTGGAGAGTATATACACTGAGCTATATACCAGGGATCCTGGAGAGTATATACACTGAGCTATATACCAGGGGTCCTGGAGAGTATATACGCTGAGCTATATACCAGGGGCCCTGGAGAGTATATACACTGAGCTATATACCAGGGGCCCTGGAGAGTATATGCACTGAGCTATATACCAGGGGCCCTGGAGAGTATATACACTGAGCTATATACTAGGGGCCCTGGAGAGTATACACACTGAGCTACATACTAGGGGCCCTGGAGAGTATATACACTGAGCTATATACCAGGGGCCCTGGAGAGTATATACACTGAGCTATATACCAGGGGTCGTGGACAGTATATACACTGAGCTATATACCAGGGGCCCTGGAGAGTATATACACTGAGCTATATACCTGGGGCCCTGGAGAGTATATACACTGAGCTATATACCAGGGGCCCTGGAGAGTATATACGCTGAGCTATATACCAGGGGTCATGGAGAGTATATACACTGAGCTATATACCAGGGGCCATGGAGAGTATATACACTGAGCTATATACCAGGGATCCTGGAGAGTATATACATTGAGCTATATACCAGGGGCCATGGAGAGTATATACACTGAGCTATATACCAGGGGCCCTGGAGAGTATATACACTGAGCTATATACCAGGGATCCTGGAGAGTATATACACTGAGCTATATACCAGGGGCCCTGGAGAGTATATACACTGAGCTATATACCAGGGGTCGTGGACAGTATATACACTGAGCTATATACCAGGGGCCCTGGAGAGTATATACACTGAGCTATATACCTGGGGCCCTGGAGAGTATATACACTGAGCTATATACCAGGGGCCCTGGAGAGTATATACGCTGAGCTATATACCAGGGGTCCTGGAGAGTATATACACTGAGCTATATACCAGGGGTCCTGGAGAGTATATACGCTGAGCTATATACCAGGGGTCCTGGAGAGTATATACACTGAGCTATATACCAGGGGCCCTGGAGAGTATATACACTGATCTATATACCAGGGGTCTTGGAGAGTATATACGGTGAGCTATATACCAGGGGTCCTGGAGAGTATATACACTGAGCTATATACCAGGGGTCCAGGAGAGTATATACACTGAGCTATATACCAGGGGTCCTGGAGAGTATATACGCTGAGCTATATACCAGGGGTCCTGGAGAGTATATACACTGAGCTATATACCAGGGGTCCTGGAGAGTATATACACTGAGCTATATACCAGGGGTCCTGGAGAGTATATACGCTGAGCTATATACCAGGGGTCCTGGAGAGTATATACACTGAGCTATATACCAGGGGTCCTGGAGAGTATATACACTGAGCTATATACCAGGGATCCTGGAGAGTATATACACTGAGCTATATACCAGGGGTCCTGGAGAGTATATACACTGAGCTATATACCAGGGGTCCTGGAGAGTATATACACTGAGCTATATACCAGGGGTCCTGGAGAGTATATACACTGAGCTATATACCAGGGGTCCTGGAGAGTATATACACTGAGCTATATACCAGGGGTCCTGGAGAGTATATACACTGAGCTATATACCAGGGGTCCTGGAGAGTATATACACTGAGCTATATACCAGGGGTCCTGGAGAGTATATACACTGAGCTATATACCAGGGGTCCTGGAGAGTATATACACTGAGCTATATACCAGGGGTCCTGGAGAGTATATACACTGAGCTATATACCAGGGATCCTGGAGAGTATATACACTGAGCTATATACCAGGGGTCCTGGAGAGTATATACGCTGAGCTATATACCAGGGGTCCTGGAGAGTATATACACTGAGCTATATACCAGGGGTCCTGGAGAGTATATACACTGAGCTATATACCAGGGGTCCTGGAGAGTATATACACTGAGCTATATACCAGGGGTCCTGGAGAGTATATACACTGAGCTATATACCAGGGGTCCTGGAGAGTATATACACTGAGCTATATACCAGGGGTCCTGGAGAGTATATACACTGAGCTATATACCAGGGGTCCTGGAGAGTATATACACTGAGCTATATACCAGGGATCCTGGAGAGTATATACACTGAGCTATATACCAGGGGTCCTGGAGAGTATATACGCTGAGCTATATACCAGGGGTCCTGGAGAGTATATACACTGAGCTATATACCAGGGGTCCTGGAGAGTATATACACTGAGCTATATACCAGGGGTCCTGGAGAGTATATACACTGAGCTATATACCAGGGGTCCTGGAGAGTATATACACTGAGCTATATACCAGGGGTCCTGGAGAGTATATACACTGAGCTATATACTCACACGAGTGTTTTTTATATATTATTTCTAACCTGACGGTAAGTTATTTAACCTAATTTTTTGTTTCTGAATAAAATAACCTGAAGGAAAATCAGGAAATTGATGTTGGTGACGAGATGGAAGAATTGTGAAGTTTAACGAAGAAGACAGCTGGATGCAGCTCCTGGCCATGGATACATGCATATACTTTTGATATACCTTTGATGTATGATATACCTTACCTGGAGTATACCTGGAGGGGGGTTTCGAGGGTCAACGTCCTCGCGGCTCGGTCTGAGACCAGGCCTCGTGGTGGATCAGGACCTGATCAACCAGGCTGTTACTGCTGGCCGCACGCAAGCTGACGTACGAACCACAGCCCGGTTGGTCAGGTACTGACTTTAGGTGCTTGTCCAGTGCCTTCTTGAAGACAGCCAGAGGTCTATTGGTAATACCCGATATATATGCTGGGAGGCAATTGAACATTCTTGGGCCCCGGACACTTATTGTGTTCTCTCTCAGTGTACTCGTGGCGCCCCTGCTTTTCATCAAGGGAATGTTGCATCTCTTGCCGAGTCTTTTGCTTTTATATGGAGTGATTTTCGTGTGCAGGTTTGGTACCAATCCCTCCAGGACCTTCCAAGTGTATATTATCATGTATCTCTCTCGCCTGCGTTCGAGGGAATACAGATCAAGGACCTTCAATCGTTCCCAGTAGTTTTGGTGCCTTATCGTACTTATGTGTGCCGTGAAAGTTCTTTGTACACTCTCTAGGTCTGCAATGTCGCCAGCCTTGAAAGGGGCCGTTAGTGTGCATCAGTATTCCAGCCTAGAGAGCACAAGCGATTTGAAGAGAATCATCATGGGCTTGGCGTCCCTAGTTTTGAAGGTTTTCATTATCCACCCTATCATTTTCCCAGCGGATGAGGTTACCTGGAGGTTACCTGGAGGTTATTCCGGGGATCAACGCCCCCGCGGCCCGGTCCATGACCAGGCCTCCCGATGGATCAGGGCCTGATCAACTAGGCTGTTACTGCTGGCCGCACGCAGTCCAACGTACGAGCCACAGCCCGGCTGATCCGGCACTGACTTTAGGTATCTGTCCAGCTCTCTCTTGAAGGCAGCCAGGGGTTTATTGGCAATTCCCCTAATCCTTGATGGGAGGCTGTTGAACAGTTTTGGGCCCCGGACACTTATGGTGTTTTCTCTTAGTGTACCAATGGCGCCCCTACTTTTTATTGGGGGCATTTTGCATCGCCTGCCCAGTCTTTTACTTTCGTAGGGAGTGATTTCTGTGTGCAGATTTGGGACCATTCCTTCCAAGATTTTCGAAGTGTAGATTATGATATATCTCTCCCTCCTGCGTTCCAACGAGTACAAGTCAAGTGCTTCCAAGCGTTCCCAGTAGTTAAGGTGCTTGACAGAACTTATACGTGCAGTAAAGGATCTCTGTACACTCTCTAGATCTGCGATTTCACCTGCTTTGAATGGAGATGTTAATGTACAGAGGTAGATACATTGTTGTGGTCTTTGAATGCGAGATCCTGTGACATTATCACTCCCAGGTCCTTCAGATTACTTTTCCGCTCTATTGTATGGTTAGAATTTGTTGTATACCCTGACACATTTTTAATTTCTTCAAGTTTCCCATGTCTGAATAGTTGAAATTTCTCCTTGTTGAACTTCATATTGTTGGAGTGGCCCGTTCAAAGATGTCTCTTGGAGTCTCGCAGTGTCTTCGATGGAAGTCACTGCCATGGTAATCCGGGTGTCATCCGCAAAGGAACACATCTCTGTCTCTGGCTATGGCTTACATCTCTGTGGATATACCTGTGATATACCTTTGATATATCTTTCATATACCTTGGATATACCTGTCATATACCTTTGATATGCCTATGATATACCATGGATATACCTTTGATAAGTTCCGAGAGTTTTTTTTTACTCCCAGAGTCCGGCCTTGTGCCAGGCTTGTCTGGTGCTAGCCTGGTCAACCAGGCTGTTGCTGCTGGTGGCTCGCTGACAAAATTGGATTGTATAGGCGATTATTTAAGAGTTATGTATGAGAGGGATCACCTCCTCCTCCTCCTGCCGTGCCGCTGTTGTTGTTGTTGCTGCTGTTTGAAATAAATACCGTGCATAGTTACTGAAAAGATTCAGGAAACTGTGAGAACAAGAGTCGTATATAGAAACCTGCATTTGTGGTCACAGTGGTGGCCCATGCTAACCTCCCTATTAAGATAAGATTTTGTTCGGATTTTTTACCCTGGAGGGTTAGCCATCCAGGATAACCCAAGAATGGCAGTGCGTTGTGGAAGGACCGTCTTATTTCCATTGGGATCCTCAATAGGATGCGACTCATACCAGTCGACTAACACCCAGGTACCTACTTACTAAGTCAACAGGACAACAGATATAAGGAAACGCGTCGAAATGTTTCCACCCCGCCGGGAATCAAACCTGGGCCCTCAGCGTGTGAAGCGAGAGCATTGCCAGCCAGGCCACGGGCCTGTTGGATGAATCTTATTAGGGCCAACTAGCCCAGTGTTTAGCACACTCGCCTGTGACTTTCAGGCCTCTCCTGTCATGATTTCAAACCACCACCCGTTCTGTGATTCGATTATGGAAGCGGTTTTGAGAGATGTATCAGCAGGGTAAATACTAGCGGATCCTGCCTAGCATTAGTCTACCTGAGTACCTCCCTGTATTCTCTGTGTTCCTTTCCTCTTGAAATCTTAACAATTTCGCCCTAAGGTACTTTTTATTATATATATTTGAGAGTGTAGAGGACTGGTATGAACACCCGCCAGGTCATCTATCATCCACTGACTTGTTTCTGGTGTCTGTTGGCGCAGTCACGATCATTGTGTAAAAAAAAGTGAATGTAAGGCCCGAATTATATTGGAGAAGTAGAGACGCTGCCAGAGCAGCGTCCGTGCCTCTCCCTGCTGTCACAGCGTCCGTGCCTCTCCCTGCTGTCACAGCTTCCGTGCCTCTCCCTGCTGTTACAGCTTCCGTGCCTCTCCCTGCTGTCACAGCTTCCGTGCCTCTCCCTGCTGTCACAGCGTCCGTGCCTCTCCCTGCTGTCACAGCGTCCGTGCCTCTCCCTTCTGTCACAGCGTCCGTGCCTCTCCCTGTTGTCACAGCTTCCGTGCCTCTCCCTGCTGTCACAGCTTCCGTGCCTCTCCCTGCTGTCACAGCGTCCGTGCCTCTCCCTTCTGTCACAGCGTCCGTGCCTCTCCCTGTTGTCACAGCTTCCGTGCCTCTCCCTGCTGTCACAGCTTCCGTGCCTCTCCCTGCTGTCACAGCGTCCGTGCCTCTCCCTGCTGTCACAGCGTCCGTGCCTCTCCCTGCTGTCACAGCGTCCGTGCCTCTCCCTGCTGTCACAGCGTCCGTGCCTCTCCCTGCTGTCACAGCGTCCGTGCCTCTCCCTGCTGTCACAGCGTCCGTGCCTCTCCCTGCTGTCACAGCGTCCGTGCCTCTCCCTGCTGTCACAGCGTCCGTGCCTCTCCCTGCTGTCACAGCTTCCGTGCCTCTCCCTGCTGTCACAGCTTCCGTGCCTCTCCCTGCTGTCACAGCTTCCGTGCCTCTCCCTGCTGTTACAGCTTCCGTGCCTCTCCCTGCTGTCACAGCTTCCGTGCCTCTCCCTGCTGTCACAGCTTCCGTGCCTCTCCCTGCTGTCACAGCTTCCGTGCCTCTCCCTGCTGTCACAGCTTCCGTGCCTCTCCCTGCTGTCACAGCTTCCGAGCCTCTCAATGCTGTCACAGCTTCCGTGCCTCTCCCTGCTGTCACAGCTTCCGTGCCTCTCCCTGCTGTTACAGCTTCCGTGCCTCTCCCTGCTGTTACAGCTTCCGTGCCTCTCCCTGCTGTTACAGCTTCCGTGCCTCTCCCTGCTGTTACAGCTTCCGTGCCTCTCCCTGCTGTCACCAGCGTCCGTGCCTCTCCCTGCTGTCACAGCTTCCGTGCCTCTCCCTGCTGTTACAGCTTCCGTGCCTCTCCCTGCTGTGACAGCTTCCGTGCCTCTCCCTGCTGTTACAGCTTCCGTGCCTCTCCCTGCTGTCACAGCGTCCGTGCCTCTCCCTGCTGTCACAGCTTCCGTGCCTCTCCCTGCTGTCACCAGCGTCCGTGCCTCTCCCTGCTGTCACAGCGTCCGTGCCTCTCCCTGCTGTCACAGCGTCCGTGCCTCTCCCTGTTGTCACAGCTTCCGTGCCTCTCCCTGCTGTTACAGCTTCCGTGCCTCTCCCTGCTGTTACAGCTTCCGTGCCTCTCCCTGCTGTCACAGCGTCCGTGCCTCTCCCTGCTGTTACAGCTTCCGTGCCTCTCCCTGCTGTCACAGCTTCCGTGCCTCTCCCTGCTGTCACAGCTTCCGTGCCTCTCCCTGCTGTCACAGCTTCCGTGCCTCTCCCTGCTGTCACAGCTTCCGTGCCTCTCCCTGCTGTCACAGCTTCCGTGCCTCTCCCTGCTGTCACAGCGTCCGTGCCTCTCCCTGCTGTCACAGCTTCCGTGCCTCTCCCTGCTGTCACAGCTTCCGTGCCTCTCCCTGCTGTCACAGCTTCCGTGCCTCTCCCTGCTGTCACAGCTTCCGTGCCTCTCCCTGCTGTCACAGCGTCCGTGCCTCTCCCTGCTGTCACCAGCGTCCGTGCCTCTGTCCTCCCTCCGTCAACATACATCTTCCAACGCTTCAGGTCTGGATGCTGAGATGTCGACTCCATCTGTATTATCAATCTCAAGTATCATTCCAGAATTATCACCTTAATCTTGTATCATCCGCCTTCTAATTTATGGTCAGCTGTTGACTTTTAATGTTTCATGTCACCTGCTTGATTTTTGACGCAGATGTTGGTGTTGGTGAGGTGTTGCAAGAGTCTGCAATCTTTGTCCTAGTGTGAGCACTGGGAGTTCACTTGTGAGCACTAGTGTGAGCACTGGGAGTTCACTAGTGAGCACTAGTGTGAGCACTGGGAGTTCACTTGTGAGCACTAGTGTGAGCACTGGGAGTTCACTTGTAAGCACTAGTGTGAGCACTGGGAGTTCACTTGTGAGCACTAGTGTGAGCACTGGGAGTTCACTTGTGAGCACTAGTGTGAGCACTGGGAGTTCACTTGTAAGCACTAGTGTGAGCACTGGGAGTTCACTTGTGAGCACTAGTGTGAGCACTGGGAGTTCACTTGTGAGCACTAGTGTGAGCACTGGGAGTTCACTTGTGAGCACTAGTGTGAGCACTGGGAGTTCACTTGTGAGCACTAGTGTGAGCACTGGGAGTTCACTTGTGAGCACTAGTGTGAGCACTGGGAGTTCACTTGTGAGCACTAGTGTGAGCACTGGGAGTTCACTTGTAAGCACTAGTGTGAGCACTGGGAGTTCACTTGTGAGCACTAGTGTGAGCACTGGGAGTTCACTTGTGAGCACTAGTGTGAGCACTGGGAGTTCACTTGTGAGCACTAGTGTGAGCACTGGGAGTTCACTTGTGAGCACTAGTGTGAGCACTGGGAGTTCACTTGTGAGCACTAGTGTGAGCACTGGGAGTTCACTTGTGAGCACTAGTGTGAGCACTGGGAGTTTACTTGTGAGCACTAGTGTGAGCACTGGGAGTTCACTTGTAAGCACTAGTGTGAGCACTGGGAGTTCACTTGTGAGCACTAGTGTGAGCACTGGGAGTTCACTTGTGAGCACTAGTGTGAGCACTGGGAGTTCACTTGTGAGCACTAGTGTGAGCACTGGGAGTTCACTTGTGAGCACTAGTGTGAGCACTGGGAGTTCACTTGTGAGCACTAGTGTGAGCACTGGGAGTTCACTTGTGAGCACTAGTGTGAGCACTGGGAGTTCACTTGTGAGCACTAGTGTGAGCACTGGGAGTTCACTTGTGAGCACTAGTGTGAGCACTGGGAGTTCACTTGTGAGCACTAGTGTGAGCACTGGGAGTTCACTTGTGAGCACTAGTGTGAGCACTGGGAGTTCACTTGTGAGCACTAGTGTGAGCACTGGGAGTTCACTTGTAAGCACTAGTGTGAGCACTGGGAGTTCACTTGTGAGCACTAGTGTGAGCACTGGGAGTTCACTTGTGAGCACTAGTGTGAGCACTGGGAGTTCACTTGTGAGCACTAGTGTGAGCACTGGGAGTTTACTTGTGAGCACTAGTGTGAGCACTGGGAGTTCACTTGTGAGCACTAGTGTGAGCACTGGGAGTTCACTTGTGAGCACTAGTGTGAGCACTGGGAGTTCACTTGTGAGCACTAGTGTGAGCACTGGGAGTTTACTTGTGAGCACTAGTGTGAGCACTGGGAGTTCACTTGTGAGCACTAGTGTGAGCACTGGGAGTTCACTTGTAAGCACTAGTGTGAGCACTGGGAGTTCACTTGTGAGCACTAGTGTGAGCACTGGGAGTTCACTTGTGAGCACTAGTGTGAGCACTGGGAGTTCACTTGTGAGCACTAGTGTGAGCACTGGGAGTTCACTTGTGAGCACTAGTGTGAGCACTGGGAGTTCACTTGTGAGCACTAGTGTGAGCACTGGGAGTTCACTTGACTCCCTCTGGCAACATCCACTCCACATAAACACTGCACACTGCCAAACGAATGGATTTCCTTCCCTTATGTATGACGTCATACGGAGTATATATATATATATATATATATATATATATATATATATATATATATATATATATATATATATATATATATATATATATATATATATATATATATATATGACAGGTAAAGAGAGAATTCACAGCTTAGATGAGAGATAATAATAATAATAATAATAATAATAATAATAATAATAATAATAATAAACAACTTCTACAACTTACACAGACCATAGCTGGCATCAGTGACATACTACTATATAGAAAGCCCATTTTTATGCAGAACATTTCTCCTAAATTAGGTCAGTTTTGTCCCCCAGGATGCCACCCACACCGGTCGAGTAACATCCAGGTACCTATTTTACTGCTAGGTGAGCATGGACAGCAGGTGTCTTAAACATGTCGTAATGTTTTACAGCCGTATCGGGGATCGACTCCCGGACCTCAGTGTGTGAGCTGAGTGCGGTAGCGTTCAAACCACGGGATAGAAAAAGGGAGAGAGAGAGAGAGAGAGAGAGAGAGAGAGAGAGAGAGAGAGAGAGAGAGAGAGAGAGAGAGAGAGAGAGAGAGAGAGAGAGAGAGAGAGAGAGAGAGAGACAGAGAGAGAGAGAGAGAGACAGAGAGAGAGAGAGAGAGAGAGAGAGAGAGAGACGAGTGTTGTTGGCAGAGGTTGGCACCAGGTGTAGGAGGGGAGGGGTTGGTTTTGGGTGGGGAGGGGGATTATGGGGTAGGGGGTGTTGGGGGGAGGTGGGGTGGTGGTGTAGATGCCAACTATGCCTAGTCTCATTCATGTTGAGCTAGCAGGAAGTACGTCACACCTCCACCACCACTAGTTCCATCACCAACACTCCTCCACCACCACCACTACTGCTGTAGCTACTGTCGTCACACAGTCACTACCTCCACCACTATTCATCCTTCCACGCCCACCACCACCACTACCACAATCTACAACAATTAACAGTATACTACTCAACAATAAGTGCCAGTTTCTGACTGGTTGTTATTGCTAGTGTAGAGAGAGGGAGAGAGAGAGGATGGGGGGGACTAGAGCTAGGCATTGGCAGACCAGTTAAGTGCAAAGGTAAACAGGAAGGCAAGTGGAGAGGTGCGTAGGTAAGAGAGTCAGGGAGGAAGATAGGGGGAGATATGGGTAAACAGGAAGGAAGGAAGGATACGGATGGGTTCCAGGAATCATTTCCACGGTGTGGAAGGCATGATCAGTGAGGCTGTTGGTGCTGCGATACACACTGTCCCAGGTAAGCATCATAGCCTGCTTGATCAAACACTTTCCTGGACAACCTTGCAAATTCCTGCTGATTCTGCTTAGCCGTTTCATCTCTATTGGAAGTGAGGGCGAGAAGTCTTGCCACGTCTCATGCATGTTGATGAATGAGACACTTGGGCAACGTTTCGCCAGCCAGTGGCTTCCTCAGTCCAATACAGAGAAAAGCGGTGGATGAGGAGGAGTTTGAGGTAATCAGTCCCTTAGCCTGGAGACGATATACATGGAGAAGTGGTTTAGATACTGAAGATAGGTGAGGTGCAGCAGTGGTAAGCGGCGTCACTAGTGGAGTGGGTCAGGTCTGTAGGTCAGGAAAGCGGTGAAGAATTTCCCGCATCAGGATACCAAGTTGGTGCTTCTGCATGTGCTCTTATTTTGTATTAAACTTCTTATGCTTCTGCTGCTGTATGACCCTTCTGGGTTTAGCTCTTAGTTGTCATTGTAATAATAATAAAAATTACACTGTGCTTGTAGTGGTGGTGGGAATGTTGTCCACCACATACCAGGACACATGTTGTCCACCACATACCAGGACACATGTCCACCACATACCAGGACACATGTTGTCCACCACATACCAGGACACATGTCCACCACATACCAGGACACATGTTGTCCACCACATACCAAGACATATGTTGTCCACCACATACCAGGACACATGTTGTCCACTACATACCAGGACACATATTGTCCACCACATACCAGGACACACGTTGTCCACCACATACCAGGACCCATGTCCACCACATACCAAGACATGTTGTCCACCACATACCAGGACACATGTTGTCCACCACATACCAGGACACATGTTGTCCACCACATACCAGGACACATGTCCACCACATACCAGGACACATGTCCACCACATAGTAGGACATATGTTGTCCACCACATACCAGGACACATGTTGTCCACCACATACCAGGACACATTGTCCACCACATACCAGGACACATGTTGTCCACCACATAACAGGACACATGTCCACCACATACCAGGACACATGTCCACCACTTACCAGGACACATGTTGTCCACCACATACCAGGACACATGTCCACCACATACCAAGACATATGTTGTCCACCACATACCAGGACACATGTTGTCTACTACACACCAAGACATGTTGTCCACCACATGCCAATACACATGTTGTCCACCACATACCAGGACACATGTTGTCCACCACATAACAGGGCACATGTTGTCCACCACATACCAGGACACATGTCCATCACATAACAGGACACATGTCCACCACATACCAGGACACATGTCCACTACATAACAGGGCACATGTTGTCCACCACATACCAGGACACATGTCCACCACATACCAGGGCACATGTCCACCAAATACCAGGACACATGTTATCCACCACATAACATGACACATGTCCACCACATACCAATACACATGTTGTCCACCACATACCAGGGCACATGTTGTCCACCACATACCAGGACACATGTTGTCCACCACATAACAGGGCACATGTCCACCACATACCAGGACACATGTCCACCACATACCAGGACACATGTTATCCACCACATAACAGGACACATGTTCACCACATACCAGGACACATGTCCACCACATACCAGGACACATGTTATCCACCACATACCAGGACACATGTTATCCACCACATAACAGGACACATGTTCACCACATACCAGGACACATGTCCACCACATACCAGGACACATGTTATCCACCACATACCAGGACACATGTTGTCCACCACATACCAAGACATATGTTGTCCACCACATACCAGGATACATGTTGTCTACCACATACCAAGACACATGTCCACCACATACTAATACTCATATTGTCCACCACATACCAGGGCACATGTCCACCACATAACAGGACACATGTTATCCACCACATACCAGGACACATGTCCACCACATACCAGGACACATGTTGTCCATCATATACCAGGACACATGTTGTCCACCACATACCAGGACACATGTCCACTACATACCAGGACACATGTTGTCCACCACATAACAGGACACATATTGTCCACCACATACCAGGACACATGTCCACTACATACCAGGACACATGTTGTCCACCACATACCAGGACACATGTTGTCCACCACATAACAGGACCCATGTTGTCCACCACACCAAGACATGTTGTCCACCACATACCAGGACACATGTCCACCACATACCAGGACACATGTTGTCCACCACATACCAGGACACATGTTGTCCACCACATACCAGGACACATGTCCACCACATACCAGGACACATGTCCACCACATAGTAGGACATATGTTGTCCACCACATACCAGGGCACATGTTGTCCACCACATACCCGGACACATGTTGTCCACCACATACCAGGACACATATTGTCCACCACATACCAGGACACATGTTGTCCACCACATAACAGGACACATGTTGTCCACCACATACCAGGACACATGTCCACCACATACCAGGACACATGTTGTCCACCACATACCAGGACACATGTCCACCACATACCAGGACACATGTTATCCACCACATAACAGGACACATGTTGTCCACCACATACCAGGACACATGTCCACCACATACCAAGACATATGTTGTCCACCACTTACCAGGACACATGTTGTCTACCGCACACCAAGACATGTTGTCCACCACATGCCAATACACATGTTGTTTACCACATACCAGGGCACATGTCCACCACATACCTGGACACATGTTGTCCACCACATAACAGGGCACATGTTGTCCACCACATACAAGGACACATGTCCATCACATAACAGGACACATGTCCACCACATACCAGGACACATGTTGTCTACCACACACCAAGACACATGTTGCCTACCACATACCAATACACATGTCCACCACATACCAGGGCACATGTTGTCCACCACATACCAGGACACATGTTGTCCACCACATAACAGGGCACATGTTGTCCACCACATACCAGGACACATGTCCACCACATACCAGGGCACATGTTATCCACCACATAACATGACACATGTCCACCACATACCAGGACACATGTTGTCTACCACACACCAGGACACATGTCCACCACATACCAATACACATGTTGTCCACCACATACCAGGGCACATGTTGTCCACCACATACCAGGACACATGTTGTCCACCACATAACAGGGCACATGTCCACCACATACCAGGACACATGTTATCCACCACATACCAGGACACATGTTGTCCACCACATACCAAGACATATGTTGTCCACCACATACCAGGATACATGTTGTCTACCACATACCAAGACACATGTCCACCACATACTAATACTCATATTGTCCACCACATACCAGGGCACATGTCCACCACATAACAGGACACATGTTATCCACCACATACCAGGACACATGTCCACCACATACCAGGACACATGTTGTCCATCATATACCAGGACACATGTTGTCCACCACATACCAGGACACATGTCCACTACATACCAGGACACATGTTGTCCACCACATAACAGGACACATATTGTCCACCACATACCAGGACACATGTCCACTACATACCAGGACACATGTTGTCCACCACATACCAGGACACATGTTGTCCACCACATAACAGGACCCATGTTGTCCACCACACCAAGACATGTTGTCCACCACATACCAGGACACATGTCCACCACATACCAGGACACATGTTGTCCACCACATACCAGGACACATGTTGTCCACCACATACCAGGACACATGTCCACCACATACCAGGACACATGTCCACCACATAGTAGGACATATGTTGTCCACCACATACCAGGGCACATGTTGTCCACCACATACCCGGACACATGTTGTCCACCACATACCAGGACACATATTGTCCACCACATACCAGGACACATGTTGTCCACCACATAACAGGACACATGTTGTCCACCACATACCAGGACACATGTCCACCACATACCAGGACACATGTTGTCCACCACATACCAGGACACATGTCCACCACATACCAGGACACATGTTATCCACCACATAACAGGACACATGTTGTCCACCACATACCAGGACACATGTCCACCACATACCAAGACATATGTTGTCCACCACTTACCAGGACACATGTTGTCTACCGCACACCAAGACATGTTGTCCACCACATGCCAATACACATGTTGTTTACCACATACCAGGGCACATGTCCACCACATACCTGGACACATGTTGTCCACCACATAACAGGGCACATGTTGTCCACCACATACAAGGACACATGTCCATCACATAACAGGACACATGTCCACCACATACCAGGACACATGTTGTCTACCACACACCAAGACACATGTTGCCTACCACATACCAATACACATGTCCACCACATACCAGGGCACATGTTGTCCACCACATACCAGGACACATGTTGTCCACCACATAACAGGGCACATGTTGTCCACCACATACCAGGACACATGTCCACCACATACCAGGGCACATGTTATCCACCACATAACATGACACATGTCCACCACATACCAGGACACATGTTGTCTACCACACACCAGGACACATGTCCACCACATACCAATACACATGTTGTCCACCACATACCAGGGCACATGTTGTCCACCACATACCAGGACACATGTTGTCCACCACATAACAGGGCACATGTCCACCACATACCAGGACACATGTTATCCACCACATAACAGGACACATGTCCACCACATACCAGGACACATGTCCACCACATACCAAGACATATGTTGTCCACCACATACCAGGACACATGTTGTCTACCACATACCAAGACACATGTCCACCACATACTAATACTCATATTGTCCACCACATACCAGGGCACATGTCCACCACATAACAGGACACATGTTATCCACCACATACCAGGACACATGTCCACCACATACCAGGACACATGTTGTCCATCATATACCAGGACACATGTTGTCCACCACATACCAGGACACATGTCCACTACATACCAGGACACATGTTGTCCACCACAACAGGACACATGTTGTCCACCACATACCAGGACACATGTCCACTACATACCAGGACACATGTTGTCCACCACATAACAGGACACATGTTGTTCACCACATACCAGGACACATGTCCACCACATAACAGGACATATGTTGTCCAGCACATACCAGGACACATGTTGTCCACCATATACCAGGACACATGTTGTCCACCACATACCAGGACACATGTCCACTACATACCAGGACACATGTTGTCCACCACATAACAGGACACATGTTGTCCACCACATACCAGGACACATGTTGTCCACCACATACCAAGACACATGTTCAACACTCAGGTATCTTTATTACTGAAACGTTTCGCTTTTATAACTGACTCGGCAGGAGATGCAACATTCCCCCGATGAAAAGCAGCGGAGCCACGAGTACACTGAGAGACAACACAATAAGTGCCAGGGGCCCAAGACTGTTCAACTGCCTCCCAGCATACATAAGAGGGATTACCAATAGACCCCTGGCTGTCTTTAAGAAGGCACTGGACAAGCACCTAAAGTCAGTACCTGACCAACCGGGCTGTGGTTCGTACGTCAGCTTGCGTGCGGCCAGCAGTAACAGCCTGGTTGATCAGACCCTGATCCACCATGAGGCCTGGTCTCAGACTGAGCCGCGGGGGCGTTTACCCCCGAAAACCTCTCCAGGTAAATTCCAGACTTCTTCAGTGGAATAAAGAGGAGTAAAACTCTGCAGTCAGTGGTAAAGAACAACAGGGCACCATACCCTGACTGAAACAATACACATATAACCTGCATGTGGGAGACAGGAGCTTACGACGACGTTTCGGTCCCACTTGGACCATTTACAAGTCACGCTAAGACACGAGAGTGAGGGAGCCAGTATATATATATATATATAGGAGAAGGGACAGGGACAGGACAAAGAGAGGACGAAAGAAGGAAGTGGAGAGGTAGTGGTAGAGGTAATGCTGGTAGTGGAAGTGGCAGTAGAAAGTAGGGGAAGTTAGTAGTTTTAATTGTACCTGTATCTCAATCCACTTGCAGGTACTGTGTACCATCATCTTTCTGATACCACTACCAAGTCTCCCACTTCTGTAAGGAGAAATTTCAGTGTGTAAGCCACGGGCCCAGTGGGTTACCCACTGGCCTGGAATTTTACGACTCACTCGCCATGGGTTCTAACCCCACACGTACTCTGGTTTGTCTGCAGTCGTGTTATTAAGATTTCGTGAGTCGTGATGTGGACCCCAAAAGGGTTAACAGAAGTACATCCGGATTTATATCTACAGTTGATTTATCTGTTGTAAGCAAATTTAAGAAATTTCCTTAATATGTGTGTTATCTTATATTCATTAATAAGATATCTTGACATATCTCATAAGTTTTTATACTGTTTATCTTTATATTCCTCAATAAATGGACAGTAAAGTACATAGTGTTCCAGAAAGTAACCATAAGACTGACCACATACTTGGCATTTAGTCTGATCATCATCTGAGTGTGTCTGTCACTGCCAGAAGTACTTGTTACCAAACCTGAGTCTGGCTACTACAACATGAGTCAGCCTGTGTGTCTGTCACTGCCAGAAGTACTTGTTACCAAACCTGAGTCTGGCTACTACAACATGAGTCAGTCTGTGTGTCTGTCACTGCCAGAAGTACTTGTTACCAAACCTGAGTCTGGCTACTACAACATGAGTCAGTCTGTGTGTCTGTCACTGCCAGAAGTACTTGTTACCAAACCTGAGTCTGGCTACTACAACATGAGTCAGTCTGTGTGTCTGTCACTGCCAGAAGTACTTGTTACCAAACCTGAGTCTGGCTACTACAACATGAGTCAGCCTGTGTGTCTGTCACTGCCAGAAGTACTTGTTACCAAACCTGAGTCTGGCTACTACAACATGAGTCAGCCTGTGTGTCTGTCACTGCCAGAAGTACTTGTTACCAAACCTGAGTCTGGCTACTACAACATGAGTCAGTCTGTGTGTCTGTCACTGCCAGAAGTACTTGTTACCAAACCTGAGTCTGGCTACTACAACATGAGTCAGTCTGTGTGTCTGTCACAGCCAGAAGTACTTGTTACCAAACCTGAGTCTGGCTACTACAACATGAGTCAGTCTGTGTGTCTGTCACTGCCAGAAGTACTTGTTACCAAACCTGAGTCTAGCTACTACAACATGAGTCAGTCTGTGTGTCTGTCACTGCCAGAAGTACTTGTTACCAAACCTGAGTCTAGCTACTACAACATGAGTCAGTCTGTGTGTCTGTCACTGCCAGAAGTACTTGTTACTAAACCTGAGTCTGGCTACTACAACATGAGTCAGTCTGTGTGTCTGTCACTGCCAGAAGTACTTGTTACCAAACCTGAGTCTGGCTACTACAACATGAGTCAGTCTGTGTGTCTGTCACTGCCAGAAGTACTTGTTACCAAACCTGAGTCTGGCTACTACAACATGAGTCAGTCTGTGTGTCTGTCACAGCCAGAAGTACTTGTTACCAAACCTGAGTCTGGCTACTACAACATGAGTCAGTCTGTGTGTCTGTCACTGCCAGAAGTACTTGTTACCAAACCTGAGTCTGGCTACTACAACATGAGTCAGTCTGTGTCTGTCACTGCCAGAAGTACTTGTTACCAAACCTGAGTCTGGCTACTACAACATCAGTCAGTCTGTGTGTCTGTCACTACCAGAAGTACTTGTTACCAAACCTGAGTCTGGCTACTACAACATCAGTCTGTGTGTCTGTCACTGCCAGAAGTACTTGTTACCAAACCTGAGTCTGGCTACTACAACATCAGTCAGTCTGTGTGTCTGTCACTACCAGAAGTACTTGTTACCAAACCTGAGTCTGGCTACTACAACATGAGTCAGTCTGTGTGTCTGTCACAGCCAGAAGTACTTGTTACCAAACCTGAGTCTGGCTACTACAACATGAGTCAGTCTGTGTGTCTGTCACTGCCAGAAGTACTTGTTACCAAACCTGAGTCTGGCTACTACAACATGAGTCAGCCTGTGTGTCTGTCACTGCCAGAAGTACTTGTTACCAAACCTGAGTCTGGCTACTACAACATGAGTCAGTCTGTGTGTCTGTCACTGCCAGAAGTACTTGTTACCAAACCTGAGTCTGGCTACTACAACATCAGTCAGTCTGTGTGTCTGTCACTACCAGAAGTACTTGTTACCAAACCTGAGTCTGGCTACTACAACATGAGTCAGTCTGTGTGTCTGTCACTGCCAGAAGTACTTGTTACCAAACCTGAGTCTGGCTACTACAACATGAGTCAGTCTGTGTGTCTGTCACAGCCAGAAGTACTTGTTACCAAACCTGAGTCTGGCTACTACAACATGAGTCAGTCTGTGTGTCTGTCACTGCCAGAAGTACTTGTTACCAAACCTGAGTCTGGCTACTACAACATGAGTCAGTCTGTGTGTCTGTCACTGCCAGAAGTACTTGTTACCAAACCTGAGTCTGGCTACTACAACATCAGTCAGTCTGTGTGTCTGTCACTACCAGAAGTACTTGTTACCAAACCTGAGTCTGGCTACTACAACATGAGTCAGTCTGTGTGTCTGTCACAGCCAGAAGTACTTGTTACCAAACCTGAGTCTGGCTACTACAACATGAGTCAGTCTGTGTGTCTGTCACTGCCAGAAGTACTTGTTACCAAACCTGAGTCTGGCTACTACAACATGAGTCAGTCTGTATGTCTGTCACTGCCAGAAGTACTTGTTACCAAACCTGAGTCTGGCTACTACAACATGAGTCAGTCTGTGTGTCTGTCACTGCCAGAAGTACTTGTTACCAAACCTGAGTCTGGCTACTACAACATCAGTCAGTCTGTGTGTCTGTCACTACCAGAA
>NC_091300.1:20731936-20749436 GCF_038502225.1 Cherax quadricarinatus
TGTACACACCAGTATGAACAGTGTTCACACCAGGATGACCAGTGTTCACATCAGGATGACCAGAGTTCACACCAGTATGACCAGTGTTCACACCAGGATGACCAGTGTTCACATCAGGATGACCAGAGTTCACACCAGGATGACCAGTGTTCACATCAGGATGACCAGAGTTCACACCAGTATGACCAGTGTTCACACCAGGATGACCAGTGTTCACATCAGGATGACCAGAGTTCACACCAGTATGACCAGTGTTCACACCAGGATGACTAGTGTTCACACCAGGATGACCAGTGTTCACACCAGGATTACCAGTGTTCACACCAGGATGACTAGTGTTCACACCAGTAGGACCAGTGTTCACACCACTGTGACCAGTGTTCACACTAGCATGACCAGTGTTCACACCAGTATGACCAGTGTTCACACCAGGATGACCAATGTTCACACCAGGATGACCAATGTTCACACCAGTATGACCAGTGTTCACACCAGGATGACCAGTGTTCACACCCTTATGACCAGTGTTCACACCAGGATGACCAGTGTTCACATCACTATGATCAGTGTTCACACCAGGATGACCAGTGTTCACACCAGTATGAATACTGTTCACACTAGCATGACCAGTGTTCACACCAGGATGACCAGTGTTCACAGCAGGATGACCAGTGTTCACAGCAGGATGACCAGTGTTCACACCAGGATGACCAGTGTTCACACCAGGATGATCAGTGTTCACACCAGGATGACCAGTGTTCACACCAGGATGACCAGTGTTCACAGCAGGATGACCAGTGTTCACAGCAGGATGACCAGTGTTCACAGCAGGATGACCAGTGTTCACACCAGGATGACCAGTGTTCACACCCTTATGACCAGTGTTCACACAAGGATGACCAGTGTTCACATCACTATGATCAGTGTTCACACCAGGATGACCAGTGTTCACACCAGTATGAATACTGTTCACACTAGCATGACCAGTGTTCACACCAGGATGACCAGTGTTCACAGCAGGATGACCAGTGTTCACAGCAGGATGACCAGTGTTCACACCAGGATGACCAGTGTTCACACCAGGATGATCAGTGTTCACACCAGGATGACCAGTGTTCACACCAGGATGACCAGTGTTCACAGCAGGATGACCAGTGTTCACAGCAGGATGACCAGTGTTCACACCAGGATGACCAGTGTTCACATCACTATGATCAGTGTTCACACCAGGATGACCAGTGTTCACACCAGTATGAATGCTGTTCACACTAGCATGACCAGTGTTCAGACCAGGATGACCAGTGTTCACAGTAGGATGACCAGTGTTCACAGCAGGATGACCAGTGTTCACACCAGGATGACCAGTGTTCACACCAGGATGACCAGTGTTCACACCAGGATGACCAGTGTTCACACCAGGATGACCAGTGTTCACAGCAGGATGACCAGTGTTCTCACCAGGATGACCAGAGTTCACACCAGTATGACCAGTGTTCACACCAGGTTGACCAGTGTTCACACCTGTATGACCAGTGTTCACACCAGTATGATCAGTGTTCACACCAGAATGACCATTGTTCACACCAGGATGACCAGTGTTCACACATGTATGACCAGTGTTCACACCAGGATGACCATTGTTCACACCAGGATGACCAGAGTTCACACCAGGTTGACCAGTGTTCACACCAGGTTGACCAGTGTTCACACCAGGATGACCATTGTTCACACCAGGATGACCAGTGCTCACACCAGGATGACCAGAGTTCACACCAGTATGACTAGTGTTCACACCAGGTTGACCAGTGTTCACACCTGTATGACCACTGTTCACACCAGTATGATCAGTGTTCACACCAGGATGACCAGTGTTCACACATGTATGACCAGTGTTCACACCAGTATGACCAGTGTTCACACCAGTATGACTAGTGTTCAGACCAGGATGACCAGTGTTCACACCAGCATGACCAGTGTTCACACCATTATGACCAGTGTTCTCACCAGGATGACCAGTGCTCACACCAGGATGACCAGAGTTCACACCAGTATGACCAGTGTTCACACCAGGTTGACCAGTGTTCACACCTGTATGACCAGTGTTCACACCAGTATGATCAGTGTTCACACCACTATGGCCAGTGTTCACACCAGCATGACCAGTGTTCACACCATTATGACCAGTGTTCTCACCAGGATGACCAGTGCTCACACCAGGATGACCAGTGTTCACACCAGCATGACCAGTGTTCACACCAGCATGACCAGTGTTCACACCAGTATGACCAGTGTTCACACCAGTATGACCAGTGTTCACACCAGTATGACCAGTGTTCACACCAGTATGACCAGTGTTCACACCAGTATGACCAGTGTTCACACCAGGATGACCAGTGTTCACACCAGGATGACCAGTGTTCACACCAGGATGACCATTGTTCACACCAGGATGACCAGTGTTCACACATGTATGACCAGTGTTCACACCAGGATGACCAGTGTTCACTCCAGGATGATCAGTGTTCACACGAGGATGACCAGTGTTCACACCAGTATGACCAGTGTTCACACGAGGATGACCAGTGTTCACACCAGGATGACCAGTGTTCACACCAGTATGACCAGTGTTCACACCAGTATGACCAGTGTTCACATCAGTATGACTAGTTTTCACACCAGGATGACCAGTGTTCACACCAGTATGACTAGTGTTCAGACCAGGATGACCAGTGTTCACACCAGTATGACCAGTGTTCACACCAGTATGACCAGTGTTCACACCAGTATGACTAGTGTTCACACCAGGATGACCAGTGTTCACACCAGTATGACTAGTGTTCAGACCAGGATGACCAGTGTTCACACCAGTATGACCAGTGTTCACACCAGTATGACCAGTGTTCACACCAGTATGACTAGTGTTCAGACCAGGATGACCAGTGTTCACACCAGTATGACCAGTGTTCACACCAGTATCACCAGTGTTCACACCAGTATGACCAGTGTTCACACCAGTATGACTAGTGTTCACACCAGTATGGCCAGTGTTCACACCAGTATGACTAGTGTTCACACCAGGATGACCAGTGTTCACACCAGTATGACTAGTGTTCACACCAGGATGACCAGTGTTCACACCAGTATGACTAGTGTTCACACCAGGATGACCAGTGTTCACACCAGTATGACTAGTGTTCACACCAGGATGACCAGTGTTCACACCAGTATGACTAGTGTTCACACCAGGATGACCAGTGTTCACACCAGTATGACTAGTGTTCACACCAGGATGACCAGTGTTCACACCAGTATGACTAGTGTTCACACCAGGATGACCAGTGTTCACATCAGGATGACCAGTGTTCACACCAGGATGACCAGTGTTCAGACCAGGATGACCAGTGTTCACACCAGTATGACTAGTGTTCACACCAGGATGACCAGTGTTCACACCAGTATGACTAGTGTTCACACCAGGATGACCAGTGTTCACACCAGTATGACTAGTGTTCACACCAGGATGACCAGTGTTCACACCAGTATGACTAGTGTTCACACCAGGATGACCAGTGTTCACACCAGTATGACTAGTGTTCACACCAGGATGACCAGTGTTCACATCAGGATGACCAGTGTTCACACCAGGATGACCAGTGTTCACACCAGTATGACTAGTGTTCACACCAGGATGACCAGTGTTCACACCAGTATGACTAGTGTTCACACCAGTATGACTAGTGTTCAGACCAGGATGACCAGTGTTCACACCAGTTTGACCAGTGTTCAGACCAGGATGACCAGTGTTCACACCAGTATGACTAGTGTTCACATCAGGATGACCAGTGTTCACACCAGGATGACCAGTGTTCACACCAGTATGACCAGTGTTCACACCAGGATGACCAGTGTTCACACCAGGATGACCAGTGTTCACACCAGTATGACTAGTGTTCAGACCAGGATGACCAGTGTTCACACCAGTATGACTAGTGTTCACACCAGGATGACCAGTGTTCACATCAGGATGACCAGTGTTCACACCAGTATGACCAGTGTTCACATCAGGATGACCAGTGTTCACACCAGGATGACCAGTGTTCACACCAGTATGACTAGTGTTCAGACCAGGATGACCAGTGTTCACACCAGTATGACCAGTGTTCACACCAGGATGACCAGTGTTCACACCAGGATGACCAGTGTTCACATCAGGATGACCAGTGTTCACACCAGTATGACTAGTGTTCACACCAGGATGACCAGTGTTCACACCAGGATGACCAGTGTTCACATCAGGATGACCAGTGTTCACACCAGTATGACTAGTGTTCACACCAGTATGACTAGTGTTCACACCAGGATGACCAGTGTTCACACCAGGATGACCAGTGTTCACACCAGTATGACCAGTGTTCACACCAGGATGACCAGTGTTCACACCAGTATGACCAGTGTTCACACCAGTATGACTAGTGTTCACACCAGTATGACCAGTGTTCACACCAGGATGACCAGTGTTCACACCAGTATGACCAGTGTTCACACCAGGATGACCAGTGTTCACACCAGGATGACCAGTGTTCACACCAGAATGACCAGTGTTCACACCAGTATGACTAGTGTTCACACCAGTATGACCAGTGTTCACACCAGGATGACCAGTGTTCACACCAGTATGACCAGTGTTCACACCAGGATGACCAGTGTTCACACCAGTATGACTAGTGTTCACACCAGTATGACCAGTGTTCACACCAGTATGACCAGTGTTCACACCAGGATGACCAGTGTTCACACCAGTATGACCAGTGTTCACACCAGTATGACCAGTGTTCACACCAGTATGACCAGTGTTCACACCAGGATGACCAGTGTTCACACCAGTATGACCAGTGTTCACACCAGTATGACCAGTGTTCACACCAGTATGACCAGTGTTCACACCAGTATGACCAGTGTTCACACCAGTATGACCAGTGTTCACACCAGTATGACCAGTGTTCACACCAGGATGACCAGTGTTCACACCAGGATGACCAGTGTTCACACCAGTATGACCAGTGTTCACACCAGGATGACCAGTGTTCACACCAGTATGACCAGTGTTCACACCAGTATGACCAGTGTTCACACCAGTATGACCAGTGTTCACACCAGTATGACCAGTGTTCACACCAGGATGACCAGTGTTCACACCAGTATGACCAGTGTTCACACCAGTATGACCAGTGTTCACACCAGTATGACCAGTGTTCACACCAGTATGACCAGTGTTCACACCAGGATGACCAGTGTTCACACCAGTATAACCAGTGTTCACACCAGGATGACCAGTGTTCACACCAGTATGACCAGTGTTCACACCAGTATGACCAGTGTTCACACCAGTATGACCAGTGTTCACACCAGTATGACCAGTGTTCACACCAGGATGACCAGTGTTCACACCAGTATGACCAGTGTTCACACCAGGATGACCAGTGTTCACACCAGTATGACCAGTGTTCACACCAGTATGACCAGTGTTCACACCAGTATGACCAGTGTTCACACCAGTAGGACCAGTGTTCACACCAGTATGACCAGTGTTCACACCAGTATGACCAGTGTTCACACCAGTATGACCAGTGTTCACACCAGTAGGACCAGTGTTCACACCAGTATGACCAGTGTTCACACCAGTATGACCAGTGTTCACACCAGTATGACCAGTGTTCACACCAGGGTGACCAGTGTTCACACCAGGGTGACCAGTATTGTCACACCAGGGTGACCAGTATTGTCACACCAGGGTGACCAGTATTGTCACACCAGGGTGACCAGTATTGTCACACCAGGGTGACCAGTATTGTCACACCAGGGTTACCAGTGTTCACACCAGTATGACCAGTGTTCACACCAGTATGACCAGTGTTCACACCAGTATGACCAGTGTTCACACCAGTATGACCAGTGTTCACACCAGGATGACCAGTGTTCACACCAGTATGACCAGTGTTCACACCAGTATGACCAGTGTTCACACCAGGATGACTAGTGTTCACACCAGTATGACCAGTGTTCACACCAGTATGACCAGTGTTCACACCAGTATGACCAGTGTTCACACCAGGATGACCAGTGTTCACACCAGTATGACCAGTGTTCACACCAGTATGACCAGTGTTCACACCAGGATGACCAGTGTTCACACCAGGATGACCAGTGTTCACACCAGTATGACCAGTGTTCACACCAGTATGACCAGTGTTCACACCAGGATGACTAGTTTTCACACCAGTATGACCAGTGTTCACACCAGTATGACCAGTGTTCACACCAGGATGACCAGTGTTCACACCAGTATGACCAGTGTTCACACCAGTATGACCAGTGTTCACACCAGGATGACTAGTGTTCACACCAGTATGACCAGTGTTCACACCAGGATGACCAGTGTTCACATCAGGTGACCAGTGTTCACACCAGGATGACCAGTGTTCACACCAGAATGACCAGTGTTCACATCAGGTGACCAGTGTTCACACCAGTATGACCAGTGTTCACATCAGGATGACCAGTGTTCACACCAGCATGACCAGTGTTCACACCAGGATGACCAGTGTTCACACCAGGATGACCAGTGTTCACACCAGGATGACCAGTGTTCACACCAGGATGACCAGTGTTCACATCAGGTGACCAGTGTTCACACCAGTATGACCAGTGTTCACACCAGGATGACCAGTGTTCACACCAGGATGACCACTGTTCACACCAGGATGACCAGTGTTCACACCAGGATGACCAGTGTTCACACCAGGATGACCAGTGTTCACATCAGGTGACCAGTGTTCACACCAGTATGACCAGTGTTCACACCAGGATGACCAGTGTTCACATCAGGTGACCAGTGTTCACACCAGGATGACCAGTGTTCACATCAGGTGACCAGTGTTCACACCAGGATGACCAGTGTTCACACCAGGATGGTCGAGGTAGTTTACCAGGTTTCACTAGTGACGTCACACCGCGCGTTGCTGAGTCAGCGTCACACCTCGTCAGTGTGACGGATTTTGACGTATTTCTTCTTTAATGTCCAGTCTCTTGTACACCTCCTTTTCCTCCTCTTCCTTCCCCTTCTTCTCTTCCTTTTCCTTCTCCCTCCTTCTCCTCTTCCTTGTCTTCCTCCTCTTCATGATGATGATGATGATGATGATGATGATGATGATGATGATGATGATGATGATGATGATGATGATGATGATGATGATGATGATGATGATGATGATGATGATGATGATGATGATGATGATGATGATGATGATGATGATGATGATGATTATCCTTTTCTTCCTCTTCTAAGAATTATGAACCTTTCTGTGTTTCAGGTGGACCCTGAAGGAAGGTTCCTTGATGTTGGTGAGGGGCTCTTGATTTAGGGAATTGGATCTGTGCTCCAGTTCCCCGAATTAAGCCTGAATGCCTTCCACATCCCCCCCCCCAGGCGCTGTATAATCCTCCGGGTTTAGCTCTTCCCCCTTGATTATAATAATAATAATAATATGTTTCAGGTGAACTTTTATCTTCTTGAATTAAAGCCACAAACTTGTTTATAAAGTCTTGATTAATGACTTCAGGTATCGTTGGGGGGAGGGGGGAGGGGGGTTGGGGAGGGAGGGGGTTGGGGAGGGAAGGGGGGTTGGGGAGGGAGGGGGTTGGGGAGGGAGGGATAGGAAAAGAGGGGGATAAGAGGATTCGTGTGATAGTGGGAAGTGGGTGAGAAGTTGGGCAGGGATGGGGGTGTTGGGGTAGGGATGGGGATGTTGGGGTAGGGATGGGGATGTTGGGGTAGGGTTGGGGATGTTGGGGTAGGGATGGGGGTGTGGGGGTAAAAGATGGGGAGGGAGGGGGGGTGTTGGAAGAAAAAAGCAACATCTCCATAACATGGTTAATCGCCAGGTCTCAGACACATTAAAAACTAACTCACTTGATGCTCAGTGATTTAGCATACTTACCATGCATGGAGAGAGAGAGAGAGAGACTCGAGTATGGAACACATTCGTACAGCATAATGATGTCAACGAGATAAAGTCAGTTGATCAAATGAAAATGCTGGCCCACAGATGGCTCCAACTTCATCCTGTTCCCTACTTGTATGTCTCATAACAATAAAAATGCTTTCAAATGAGCTGATGTAGGTAACAGCTCTTAGCTTGCCAATAAAGTTAGGAATCCTTAACCTGTAAATAGCTTGTCAATAAAGCTAGGGATCCTTAACTTTGTCAAACCCTGTGTAAAAAAAAAAAAAAAAAAAAGAGAGAAGCTGTCTTCTCTCATTGATAACTCAGTATCCCTCTCACCACAACTAATGCCGAGCGACTAATCACCGCAGAACTATTACTACTACTACTGTCTCCAGTGTTACATGCGACTAAAGAAGTCTTGCTCTGCGGGCGCACGAAACGCTTCGGCACTAAAGATACCGAGGTGTTGTACATGTGTTGCATTCGTGGATTTGGGTCTTAAGACGTGCCTCCGTCCACACGTTATTTAATTCAATTATCTTCACAGATAGAGCTGAGGGCAGAACAACAAGGCACAATACCGTGACTGGAACAATACACAAATAACAATGAGGAACAGAGGTGGGTCGAGTACCGTGCCTTGTAGAACAGAGCTTTTCACAAAGTCACACTTTATAAATGGTCCAAGTCGGACCGAAACGTCGTCGTAAGCTCCTCCTATTTGCTGGTTATGTGTGTATTGTGTAGAGCTCGGAGAGTAGCAGAAAACAATGAAATCAGGGGATGCCACAGTGAAAAGCTCTGTTCCACAAGGCACGGTACTCGTCCCATTTCTGTTCTTCAGTTTTATGTCCAACACTGACAGAGACATAAATCACAGCACCGTAACATCCTTTGCTGATGACACCAGAATCTCTGTGAGTGACGTCAGTCTTGACACACTGAATCTTCAGATGTATATAAAACAGGTGTTCCAGCGGACCTCAGATAACTTTGTAAATGATTTCCCGACAAGATGTAGAATTAGACACGTGTGCAACGTCTGGGTATCTTTATTTGTAGACGTTTCGTCATTCAGTGACTTTATCAATACAAAGACATAATGTGAAGACTGTAAAAGTATATACAAAAGAGAAGGTAATCAGTCCCGCAGCCAAGAAGTAGGCAATGAGCACACGGCTGAGGGACTGATTACCTCGTATTTCTACAGTCTTCACATTATGTCTATGTAATGTATTGATAAAGCCACTGGATGGCGAAACGTCTACAGATTAAAGATATCCAGATGTTGCACATGTGTATAATTTTTCAACAATGTGATGTTTAACGAGGAGAAGTTTCAGTTGCTCTGCTAGGGAAGAATGGAGGAAATAAAGACTGTAACGGAGTACAGGATAAACTTAAATCATTCAGTAGAGTGAGACTCGTGTGGGAGACTTGGTAGTGATGATGTGGGAAGATCTCACATCAGACTCGTGTGGGAGACTTGGTAGTGATGATGTGGGAAGATCTCACATCAAGGATCACAACAATATTGTTGCTACCGCAAGGAAAATGATGGACTGGATAACTAGAACTTTCAAGACAAGAGATGCTGAGTCAGTGATGATATTCTTCAAGTCACTTTGTTCTCTCCAGGCTGGAATATTGTTGTATACTGACGACCACCTTCAAGACAGGCCAGATTACTCTGCTGGAAAACGTACAGAGAACTTTTACTGTTCGTATACACTCAGTCAAACATCTGGACTACTGGGAAGGTCTGAAGTCCATTCAGCTGTATTCCTTGGACCGTAGGCGAGAAAGATATATTATAATTTACACCTGGCACATCCTGGAGGGACTCTCCCCAAGCCAGAACACCGCAATCACTTGACCTCAAATAAAAAACAAGAGAAATTGCCAGCTAACCCGATCAGCCGAGCTGTGGTGCATACTGCGTGCTACTAGCACCAACACCCTGGTCGATCACGTTAAAAACCTGGAAGTATGGTCTGGGACCGGGCCATGGGGGCGATGACCCCCCGGTATCGACGTAGGTTACGTAATAGTGTATCGCGGGATGACGCATGTCTCACTCCCTTGTTTTAGGTGGCACTGCTGTCACTGCAACAGGTGGCACTGTTGTTGCTAGCAGGTGGCACTGTTGTCACTAGCAGGTGGCACTGTTGTCACTGCAGGTGGCACTGTTGTCACTGCAGCAGGTGACACTGCTGTCACTACAGCAGGTGACACTGTTGTCACTAGCAGGTGGCACTCTTGTTTTTGCAGGTGGCACTGTCACTACAGGCACTGCTGTCACTACAGGCACTGCTGTCACTACAGGCACTGCTGTCACTAAAGGCACTGCTGTCACTGCAGCAGGTGGCATCGCTGTCACTACAGCAGTTGACACCGCAACAGGTGGCACTGCTGTCACTGCAGTAGGTGGCACTGCTGTCGCTACAGCAGGTGACACCGCAGCAGGTGGCACTACTGTCACTGTAACAGGTGGCACTGCTGTCACTGTAACAAGTGGCACTGCTGTCACCGCAACAGGTGGCACTGCTGTCACTGTAACAAGTGGCACTGCTGTCACCGCAACAGGTGGCACTGCTGTCACCGCATCAGGTGGCACTGCTGTCACCGCAACAGGTGGCACTGCTGTCACTGTAACAAGTGGCACTGCTGTCACCGCAACAGGTGGCACTGCTGTCACCGCATCAGGTGGCACTGCTGTCACCGCAACAGGTGGCACTGCTGTCACTGTAACAAGTGGCACTGTTGTCACCGCAACAGGTGGCACTGCTGTCACCGCATCAGGTGGCACTGCTGTCACCGCAACAGGTGGCACTGCTGTCACTGTAACAAGTGGCACTGCTGTCACCGCAACAGGTGGCACTGCTGTCACCGCATCAGGTGGCACTGCTGTCACTGCTTCAGAGAAACACTCATATTTTCACCGTCTAGACGAGGAGTTGAATGGAAGTCATTACCAGTCTCTTGTAGGGGAGGAGAGGGTGGGCGGTGGGCAGGGGAAAGTGGGTTGTGGGTAGGGGAAGGTGGGTTGTGGGTAGGGGAAGGTGGGCTGTGGGCAGGGGAAGGTGGGCGGTATCTCAAAGGAGGCCGCCCACCCTAGTGCTGACATAGCGCTGACGTCGTCTGACATCTCTCAGAAAGTCTTATTACGCAGTCTTCAAGTCTGGACACGCTATTCTGAAATCACGAATGTATTTTTTTGTGTGTGTGCAAAACAACCACGGGGGGAGTTGAATGATAGCTCTAGGCCTTTCGTGTTGCAATCAGCACACCATCAGGAGCTTGCAATGTTGCAGAAAAGAGGAGGATGTCCGGGCAAATTCGTTCCGGGGAATATTTTTTGCTCGTTCCGCAGAACGAATTGCTTGTAACATTGCAAGTGATTGCAACAAGAAAGGCCTAGAGCTATCACTCAACTCTTTTATCGTTTGTTCGCGATTATTGCATTGTGTGTGTGGGGGGAACAAGAGTTAGTTATCAACGATGTTATCTTGGTGTTTCGACCATTAACAACTTCTGTCTTCTGAAACAGCATCATATATTAGAGGGAGATTGTTGTGTCCTCACCGATTTGTGTTAACGAGGGACTCAAGTCGTGGTTCCTGGCCCCTTCCCTCCCTCCTCTTGAAGTTCATCGACCCACATGGGTCGCTGAGGAGTAGCATATGTACTCTTGTAGCTGTGTACATAGAGCTCACCAACTCTAAGGCTAAGGGACTAATTACCTCATCTTTTGTATATAATTCTTCACATTATGTCCTTGTATTGTACTGATAAAACCACTGGCTGGCGAAACGTCTACAAATACCACCCATGTTTTGTCCTGCCTTTTCCCAAAGATAACCAAGAATTTGCTTCCGTACCCCAAACACCAATCCAGTCCAGCCCTCCTCCCTTCCCTCATATATTTGTCCAGTCTTTTAAAGCTACCCAGGGTCCTAGCCTCTATTACCCTACTTGGAAGATTGTTCCACGTATCCACAACTCTTTGAAAACCAGTTCTTACCTATGTCCTTTCTAAATCTAAATTTATCTAACCTATATCCGTTATTTCTGCTTCTTACTTGATTTGATATCCTCAATATTTTATTAATATCACCTTTGTTTATGCACATCATCCACTTGTACACTTCGATGATATCTTCCCTCATTCAGTGTCTCTGAAGAGAGTGAAGATTCAAGGAGATTCCTTAAATAGTGAATCATTTTAGTCATCCTTCTTTGTATGTTTTCCATTGCGGAAAATATACAGAGAAGTAAGAAGACCAAAACTGAGCGGCATTATCTAAGTACGGTCTTACTAGTGATGTAGAGAGCTGTAAAATAACTTCTGGACTCCTATTACTTACACTTCTTTATATAAATCCAAGTAATCTGTTAGCCTTTTTGCCCACACTTAGGCACTGTTGTCTTGGCTTTAGATTTCTGCTTACCACGACTCCCCAGTCTTTTTCACATTCTGTGTGATCAAGCTCTACTTCACCTAGTTTATAACTTCGAGGGTTATTTTCATTTCCAAGGACTAGGACTTTACACTTGTCCACATTGGACTGCATCTACCACTTTTCAAACTAAGACATTAGACATTAATTTATGCAGATCCTCCTGGAGTTCATTAGTATCCTCCTTAGAATCAATCGTTCGGCCTATTTTTGCATCATCACCAAATTTACTGATATCACTTGCAATTCCTTCATCAAGGTAATAAATGTAAATTATGAACAACAATGCGCCTAAAACTGATCCTTGTGGAACGCCACTAGTGACCCGTCCCAAGTCAGATTTGGCCCCATTAATGGAAACACTGCTTTTTTGATAGAAGTTTACCTCTTATACCACGAGCTTCCACTTTTCTTAAGAGTCTTTTGTGAGGTACTCTGTCGAAGGCTTTACTGAAATCCAAATAAACATCATAATATTCTGTATCACTGTCTGCTGCCTCAAATGCTTTATTGAAGAATGTTTGTAAATTTGTCAGGCAGGAACGACCTTTCGTGAATCCATTCTGAGATTCCTTAATCAAATTATGCTCGTCAAGGTGAATTCTAATAGTATCAGCTATAATTGATTCTAATAATTTGCCTACTATAGACGTCAGACTTATTGGACGGTAATTTGATGGGATGGCATTATCCACTGATTTATATAAAAGAATTACATTAGTCATCTTCCCCATCTCTGGCACAACACTAGTTTGGATGGACGTATTAAGCACGTTCGTTAGCGGCTAAATTCCAACTTGCATTCTTTAATTATCCTTAAAAATAATTCATCGGGGCCCGGGGACTTAATTTTGTTTCAGTTTATCTACCTGTTTGATAACCATTACCCTCGTGACAGTAATATTACTTAATTTGTTTTCTTCACTAACTGAATAATTGTTAACTGCTGAGATATCATTTAAATCTTCTTGAGTAAAGACTGACAAGAAATGACCATTAAATAGAGAACACATTTATTGTTCATTATTAGTCAGCTGTCCATCTCTAGTTTTCAAAGGTCCTACTTTTTCCCTGACTTTTGTCCAATACTCTTGAAAGAACCCTTTTGGATTAGTCTTTGATTCACTAACAACCTTAATTTCATAGTCACATTTTGCCTTTCTAATCCTCTTTTCACTTCTCTTTTAAACTGAATTTATTGGTCAATAAGGTTAACCTCTCCTCTCTTGATGCGCCTATAAATTCCTCTTTTCTCTCCTAATAGATGCTTTAGTCGTCTATTCATCCATTTGGGATCATTCTTATTGGCCTAATTTCTCTCTGGGGAATATAAACTCGTATAATCTAAGCACATTGTACATTATTAAGCAAAAAAGTCAAATGCAGATCCCTTCTTTATTGTAAGTATGATCATAGTCAATAAAATCATTAGCTAGATTTCCCCAGTCGAGATTAGAAAGGTGTTCCCTAAGTCCATTATAATCTGCAGAATGAAAATCGGGGACTTTTTTCGTATTATTCTTAGTTTTGTGGTCCCAGGTAATATTAAAGGTAAGAAATGTGTGATCACTCGAGCCAAGTTCTTCAGTGATCTCCAGATTGTTTACGAGTTTTTTTTTTATTTAACAAGACTAGGTTGTGATGAATGGTTTGAAAAACCGACAAGTTGAAGATTGAGACACTTATGCAACATATGGGAATCTTTATTCAGGTACATTCTACAAGATTGATGGACTGAACACATCGACTCCAGGCTGAGGGACTGATTACCTCAAACTCCTCTCCTTACGCATTTCTACTTTGTATTGGACTGATGAAGCCACTGTGTGGCGAAAAGTTTCCTGAATAAAGATTCCCATATGTTGCATAAGTGTCTCAATCTTCAAGACTAGGTTGAGCAAATTATTACCTCTGGTAGGCTCTGTTGCACACTGTTTCAGAAAGCAGTCCTGAACTACTTCCAGAAAGTTACTGGACTCCAGATTACTAGTCACAGAAGTCCGGTCAACTTGACTAAAGTTAAAGTCCTCTAATATTACTACGTTATCATGTCCAGAAGCCCTAACAATTTCGTCCCCAAGAAGTTTCCCTCTGTCGCTTTCTAAACCAGGAGGTCGGTATATTGCACTTAAAATTAATTTTTATTGACTTTCTAGAAATTATACCCAAACAGATTCTGTGACTAATGCATCTATTTTTATAGCTGTTTTTATGGAACAATTTATATTTTCTCGTACATACAATACTACTTCCATCTCCTTTACCCTCATTTCTGTCAACATGGAAACAACTAATTAATACGACACTCATCAATCATGTCCCGACCTTTAAAGTACTTGGTGGACCTCGTCTGTGTCTTGAGCTTCCAGCTGTGTTCCTTTGTACCTGGTCCATCTATGTCCCCTTGTACCTGGTCCATGTATGTCACCTTGTACCTGGTCCATCTGTTTCCCCTTGTATCTGGTCCATCTATGTCCCCGTGTCTCTGGTCCATCTGTGTTCATTTGTACCTGGTCCATCTATGGCCCCTTGTACCTGGTCCATCTATGTCCTCTGGTACCTGGTTTATGTATGTCATCTTGTACCTGGTCCATCTATGTCACCTTGTACTTGGACCATGTATGTCACCTTGTACCTGGTCCATGTCCTCTGGCACCTGGTTCATATATGTCATTTTGTACCTGGTCCAGGTATGTCACCTTGTACCTGGTCCATCTGGGTCCCCTTGTACCTGGTCCATCTGGGTCCCCTTGTACCTGGTCCATCTGGGTCCCCTTGTACCTGGTCCATCTGGGTCCCCTTGTACCTGGTCCATCTGGGTCCCCTTGTACCTGGTCCATCTGGGTCCCCTTGTACCTGGTACCAGTCATGTGCAGGAAGACTGCAGTACCTAACACTTGGAAGTGTCCAAGTGTTAGGTACTAGTGTCCTTGTACCTAATTATGTTTAGAAAAATCATTCATAATCCTCCCCACCCCTACCGTGGACCAGTGTATGAACCACCGTGGACCAGTGTATGAACCACCGTGGACTAGTGTATGAACCACCGTGGACCAGTCTGTATGAAACACGAAGACCAGTCTGTATGAACCACCAGGACTAGACTATATGAACCACCAGGACCAGTCTGTATGACCCACCAGGACCAGTCTGTATGAACCACCGTGGACCAGTCTGTATGAACCACAAGGACCAGTTTGTACATACCACCAGGACCAGTCTATGAACCACCAGGACCAGTCTGTATGAACCACCGTAGACCAGTCTGTATGAACCACCGTGGTCCAGTCTGTATGAACCACCAAGACCAGTCTGTATGAACCACCAGGACCAGTCTGTATGGACCACCGTGGACCAGTCTATGAACCACCAAGACCAGTCTGTATGAACCACCAAGACCAGTCTGTATGAACCACCAGGACTAGTTTGTATGAACCAACAGAACCAGTCTGTATGACTCACTGTGGCCCAGTCTGCATGAACCACCAAGACCAGTCTGTATGAACCACCAGGACCAGTCTTTATGAACCACCGTGGACCAGTCTGTATGAACCACCAAGGCCAGTTTGTATGAACCACCAGGATTATTCTGTATGAACCACCAGGACCAGTCTGTATGAACCACCGTGGACCAGTCTGTATGAACCACCAGGATCAGTCTATGAACCACCAGGACCAGTCTGTATGAACCACCGTGGTCCAGTCTGTATGAGCCTCCAAGACAGTCAGCATGAACCACCAGGACCAGTCTGTATGAACCACCGTGGACCAGTCTGTATGAACCACCGTGGACCAATCTGTATGAACCACCAAGACCAGTCTGCATGAACCACCGTGGACCAGTGTATGAACCACCAAGACCAGTCTGTATGAACTACCCAGGCCAGTCTGTATGAACCACCAGGACCAGTCTGTATGAACCACCGTGGACCAGTCTGTATGAACCAGTGTGGACCAGTCTGCATGAACCACCGTGGACCAGTCTGTATAAACCAGTGTGGACCAGTCTGTATGAACCACCGTGGACCAGTCTGTATAAACCACCAGGACCAGTCTGTATGAACCACCGTGGACCAGTCTGTATGAACCACCGTGGACCAGTCTGTATGAACCACCATTGTCCAGTTTGTATGAACCACCGTGGACCAGTCTGTATGAACCACCGTGGACCAGTCTGTATGAACCAGTGTGGACCAGTCTGTATGAACCATCGTGGACCAGTCTGTATAAACCAGTGTGGACCAGTCTGTATGAACCACCGTGGACCAGTCTGTATAAACCACCAGGACCAGTCTGTATGAACCACCAGGATCAGTCTGTATGAACTACCGTGGTCCAGTCTGTATGAACCACCAGGACCAGTCTGTATGAACCACCAGGACCAGTCTGTATGAACCACCAGGACCAGTTTGTATGAACCACCAAGACCAGTCTCTATGAACCACCAGGACCAGTCTGTATGAACCACCAAGACCAGCTTGTATGAACCACCAGGATTATTCTGTATGAACAACCAGGACCAGTCTGTATGAACCACCGTGGCCCAGTCTGTATGAACCACCAGGACCAGCCTGTATGAACTACCAGGACCAGTCTATGAACCACCAGGACCAGTCTGTATGAACCACCGTGGTCTAGTCTGTATGAACCACCAGGATTATTCTGTATGAACCACCAGAACCAGTCTGTATGAACCACCGTGGACCAGTCTGTATGAACCACCGTGGACCAGTCTGTATGAACCACCAGGACCAGTCTGTATGAACCACCAAGACCAGTCTCTATGAACCACCAGAACCAGTGTGTATGAACCACCAGGATTATTCTGTATGAACCACCAGAACCAGTCTGTATGAACCACCGTGGACCAGTCTGTATAAACCACCAGGACCAGTCTGTATGAACCACCAGAACCAGTCTGTATGAACCACCGTGGACCAGTCTGTATAAACCACCAGGACCAGTCTGTATGAACCACCAAGACCAGTCTCTATGAACCACCAGAACCAGTGTGTATGAACCACCAGGACCAGT
>NC_091300.1:20751936-20759436 GCF_038502225.1 Cherax quadricarinatus
TCCACAGCCACCAACGCCACAACCCCTAGTATAGATGTAGAGGAGTCCTCTTCTGGGGTAGACTTTTCTGCAGTCATCACAGTCATAACCTCTAGTATAGATGTAGTAGAGGAGTCCTCTTCCAGGAAAAAATGTTGGTGCCATGACAACAGATGGTGGTGTCTCTGGTTTGGCTATGGAGGACCGTAGTGCAGTTCTAGGGTCAGCACAGATTAGGAATACATCCAGCACGAATTGTACCCAGCCAAAAACAAAATGGTGCAAATTCTATGTTTGGGGCATCTGTAAACACGGAATATCAGGGAAAACGAATGGGGCATGCAACTTTGAGCATCCCAAAAAATGCCGCGACCTCCTGTCTAAGTGAGTGTGTTGTTCTACCTCGTGCAAATACTTCCACCCGGAGATGTGTCAGTCTTCAGTCCTTGAAAAACAATGTTACAATACCAGTTGCACTGCATACCATTTAAAAGGGACCAGGAGGCACACACCCCGTACAACACATCATGGAAGCTATGGCAGCTATGACAACACCCCAAGTGATTTTTTAGTGGTAGGAAACGAAGAAAGAAAATGGAAAGAGATAACCAAAATAGTCCATCACGTTGGAGCCTTGTTGGACTGGAGGCACAGCCAGTGGCGCCTCCGGACTCACAGCTACTGATGCCAACAACACAATCCCCCCAACAAGCATGCAACACAACCTCATTTATATTTGCTAATATACAGGGCCTTAAGCCATCCATCAACAACAAAATACCTTTCATTAGTGGACTTCTAGGGGAGTTAAATGCACTGTTTGCAACCTTCACAGAGACCCACACAAGAGATTACTTTCACAGTGAAATATGGATATCTGGATACAACCTTTTCAGATGCGACAGAAAGAACAGGCAACAAGGGGAGGATTGGCCTGTATTTCAAAGAGTCTCATTTGCACAGAGATACTAAACACCACAAATGATGTAGTTAAGTTCTGACAATAAAAATCGAGAACCAAAACTTAGTCATTGTGCTTGTATATAAGCCACCGGATGTAACTTCCCAACAAAATTTGACTCCTGTCTGGTAAACTTTCCAGCCCCATCCCCAAACATCTTGCTGCTTGGTGACTTTAATCTAAGACATACAAAATGGAAGAATATAGCAAATAATGCTGTAGCAGAAATAATCCCTGGAGGCACCTCAGATGAAAAGTTACACACACAGGAGCAACTGAATTTCTGCAACATACACGCCCTAAGTCAGCAGATAGTGGAGCCAACAAGACTGGAGAACACACTGGACCTTATTTTCACAAATAATGAGGACCTGGTAAGAAACATAACAATATCAAAACAACAAATTCTGATCACAATCTAATCGAAGCACAGGAGTTCTGATCGGCAAGATGCATACAGCTATGAGGGCACCTTTACCAAATTCAACTTCAACAACAAGAATATCATCTGGGATCAAGTAAACTATGTCCTAAATAAAACATGCTGGGAGGATATCTTAAATTACATGGACCCTAACCAATGCCTTGAAAAGATCAACCTCCTGGTAGCTGAAGTATGTTCAAGGTATATTCCTATAAGAAAAAAGAAAAGAAGTAAACTGGAGAGAGAGAGACGCTTCCTCTACAGGAGAAGACGAAGAATCATTGAGCTCCTCAAGAATGCCAGATTATCTGATACACGGAAGGAAGTGCTAACCAGGGAAGTGGAAAATATTGTGCTAAAGTTAAAGGACTCATACAGGATCCAGAAGAGACAAGAGGAGCTAAAAACGATTAGTGAAATTGAAAGAAATTCGAAAGATTTCTTTTCATATGCCAAAAACAAGTTAAAAACCACTTCTAGTATAGGGCCCCTGCTCAGACAAGATGGATCCTACACTGACGACAACAAAGAAATGAGTGAGATACTGAAATCGCAATATGACTCAGTGTTCAGCGAGCCACTAACCAGTCTAAAGATAGACAATCCAAACAATTTTCTCATGAATGAGCCTCAGAACCCTGCCAATGTATGACAAATTTATGATATAACCCTAACTCCACTAGACTTTGAGAAAGCCATCGACGACATGCCCATGCACTCAGCCCCAGGCCCAGACTCGTGGAACTCGGTGTTCATTAATAACTGCAAGAAACCCCTCTCACCGGCCCTAAGTATGCTATGGAGGAGGAGCTTAGACTCAGGCGAGATTCCAGTCACTAAAAACAACAGATATAGCCACACTCCATAAAGGTGGCAGCAAAGCAGTAGCTAAGAACTATAGACGAATAGCTTTAACGTCCCACATCATAAAAATCTTTGAAAGAGTTCTAAGAAGCAGGATAGCAAACCACCTGGACTCCCAAAAATTGCACAACACAGGGCAATATGGTTCCAGAGCAGGTCGCTCCTGTCTTTCGCAACTGCTAGACCACTATGATATGGTCCTAGATGCAATGGAAAACGAACAGAATGCAGATGTAGTTTACACAGATTTTGCAAAAGCTTTTGACAAGTGCGACCATGGTGTAATAGCACACAAAATGCGTGCTAAAGGGATAACTGGCAAAGTAGGCAGATGGATCTGCAACTTTCTAACCAATCGCACACAAAGAGTAGTGGTAAACAGAGTTAAATCAGATGCTGCCATAGTGAAGAGCTCTGTCCCACAAGGCACAATACTCGCACCTATCCTGTTCCTTATTCTCATATCAGACATAAACAGAGATGTAAACCATAACACTGTATCATCCTTTGCAGACGATACTAGGATCAGCATGAGAGTGTCATCCATTGAGGACACGGCAAAGCTCCAAGAAGATATAAACCAAGTTTTCCAATGGGTAACAGAGAACAATATGATGTTCAATGAAGACAAATTCCAACTACTCCGTTATGGAAAACTGGAGGAAATAATAACCAGGACTGAGTATACTACAAACTCTAAACACACAACAGAGCGGAAAAGTAATGTGAAGGAGCTGGGAGTGGTAATGTCCGAAGACCTCACCTTCAAGGACCACAACAATGCCACTATCACATCCACTGATGATCCTTTTTAAATCACCTGTTCTCTCTAGGCTGGAATACTGCTGTACATTAAAATCCCCATTCAAGGCAGGTGAAATTGCAGATCTAGAGAATGTACAGAGAACCTTTACTGAATGTATAGTTCAATCAAACACCTTAACTACTGGGAGCGCCTGGAAGCACTTGACTTGTACTCACTGGTGTGCAGGCGAGAGAGATATCATAATCTACACATGGAAGATTCTGGAAGGACTGGTCCCTGGGGGTATGTTGCAGGCGATGCAACATACCCCCAGTGAAAATTAGGGGCGTCACTGGTACACTAAGAGAAAACGCAATAAGTGTCCAGGGCCCAAGACTGTTCAACAGCCTCCCACCAGCCATAAGGGGCATTACTGGTAGACCCCTGGTTGTCTTCAAGAGGGAGCTGGACAGATACCTAAAGACGGTGCCGGATCAGCTGGGCTGTGGTTCGTACGTTGGATTGCATGCGGCCAGCAGTAACAGCCTCGTTGATCAGGCCCTGATCCACCTGGAGGCCTGGTCGTGGACCGGGCCGCGGGGGAGTTGATGCCCGGAATGCCCTCCGGGTAGACCATGTCCCTCCCGTCTTCCAGTATCGTTAACCTCTCCTCGCAGAACATACCCCCTCAGCTCCGGGACTAGTTTTGTTGCAAATCTTTGCACTTTCTCAAATTTCTCGACGTGTCTGACCAGGTGTGGGTTCCAAACTGGTGCTGCATACTCAAATATGGGCCTGACGTACACGGTGTACAGTGATTTGTGTGTACTCACCTAATTCATCTAATTGTGGTTGCAGAAGTCGAGACTTAGCTCCTGGCCCCGCCTCTTCACTAAACGCTACTAGGTCCTCTCTCTCCCTGCTCCATGAGCTTTATCATACCTCGTCCTAAAGCTGCCTCCCCTACATCACTCGCCAAACTGTTCCACTTCCTGACTACTCTATGACTGAAGAAATACTTCCTAACATCCCTTTGACTCATCTGAGTCTTCAACTTCCAGGTGTGACCCCTTGTTTCTGTGTCCCCTCTCTGGAACGTCCTGTCTCTGTCCACCTTGTTTATTCCATGCAGTATTTTGTATGTCGTTATCATGTCTCCCCTAACCCTCCTGTCCTCCAGTGTCGTCAGGCCGATTTCTCTTAACCTTTCTTCGTAGGACATTTCCCTTAGCTCTGGAACTAACCTTGTCGCAAACCTTTGCACTTTCTCTAATTTCTTGACGTGCTTGACCCGATGTGGGTTCCAAACTGGTGCTGCATACTCCAGTATGGGCCTGACGTACACAGTGTACAGTGTCTTGAAAGATTCTTTACTTAGGTATCGGAACGCTATTCTCAGGTTTGCCAGGCGCCCATATGCTGCAGCAGTTTTCTGGTTGTGTGCTTCCAGAGACGTGCTCGGTGTTATACTCACCCCAAGATCTTTCTCCTTGAGCGAGGTTTGCAGTTTTTGGCCGCCTAGCTTATACTTTGTCTGCGGTCTTCTTTACCCTTCCCCGATCTTCATGACTTTGCATTTGGCGGGGTTAAATTCGAGAAGCCAGTTGCTGGACCACGTGTCCAGCCTGTCCAGGTCTCTTTGAAGTCCTGCCTGATCCTCATCTGATTTGATTTTCCCCATTAACTTCACATCATCTGCGAACAGGGACACTTTTGAGTCTATCCCATCCATCATGTCATTCACATATACCAAAAATAGCACTGGTAATAGGACCGACCCCTGTGGGACCCCGCTCATCACAGGTGCCCACTGTGATATCTCATCACATACCATGACTCGTTGTTGCCTCCCTGTCAGGTATTCTCTGATCCATTGCAGTGCCCTTCCCGCTATACGCGCCTGATCCTCTAGCACGGATCCTTCTGCACTAATCTGTTGTGAGGAACTGTATCGAAGGCCTTCTTGCAGTCCAAGAAAATGCAATCAACCCACCCCTCTCTCTCGTGTCTTACTTCTGTTACTTTATCATAAAACTCCAGAAGGTTTGCGACACAGGATTTGCCTTCCATGAATCCATGCTGGTTGTCATTTATAATCTTGTTCCGTTCCAGGTGCTCCACCACTCTCCTCCTGATAGTCTCCATGGCTTTGCATACTATAAACGTCAGTGATACTGGTCTCTAGTTTAGTGCCTCTTTTCTGTCTCCTTTTTAAAAATTGGGAACTACATTTGCCGTCTTCCATACCTCAGGTAGTTGCCCAGTTTCAAGGGATGTGTTGAAAATTGTGGTTAGTGGCACACACAGCATTTCTGCTCCCTCTCTAACGACCCACTGGGAGATGTCCGGTCCCATTGCCTTTGAGGTATCAAGGTCACTTAGTAGCTTCTTCACCTCCTCCGCAGTTGTGTGTATGTCATCCAACACTTGTTGGTGTATTCCTTGTTGGTGTCCCCCTCTGTCCTGTCTTCCCAGAGTCCTTCCTGTCTCCACTGTAAATACTTCCTTAAATCTCGTGTTGAGCTCCTCACATACCTCTTGATCGTTTCTTGTGATTTCCTCACCTTCTTTCCTCAGCCTGACCACCTGGTCTTTGACTGTTGTCTTCCTCCTGATGTGGCTATACAGCAGTTTCGGGTCAGACTTGACTTTCGATGCTATGTCGTTTTCGTACTGTCGCTGGGCCTCTCTCCTTATCTGTGCATGCTTGTTTCTGGCTCTTCAACTAATCTTATTTTCCTGGGTCCTTGCCTTCTGTACCTTTTCCATTCTCTAGTGCACTTAGTTTTTGCCTCCCTACACCTTCTGGTAAACCAAGCACTCGCTTTGGTCTTCCCATTATTTCTATTGCTCTTGGGAACAAACTTTTCCTCTGCCTCCTTGCATTTTGTTGTTACATATTCCATCATTTCATTTACTGACTTTCCTACCATTTCTCTGTCCCACTGCACCTCCCGCAGGAAGTTCCTCATACCTGTGTAGTCCTTCCTTTTATAGTTTGGCTTTTCCCATTCGACTCCTGTTACCCTCTCCACTTGTAACTCTACTGTGTAATCAAAACTCTGAACCACGTGATCACTAGCTCCAAGGGGCCTCTCATATGTGATGTCCTCAATGTCTGAACTGCTTAGGGTGAACACAAGGTCCAGTCTTGCTGGTTCATCCTCCCCTCTCTCTCTGGTAGTGTCACTGACATGTTGATGCATGAGGTTTTGCAGTACCACATCCATCATCTCGGCTCACCATGTTTTGGGACTCCCATGAGGCTCCAGGTTTTCCCAGTCGATCTCCTTGTGGTTGAAATTGCTCATAACCAATAACTTTGCTCTGCTCGAGTGAGCTCTTCTTGCCACCTCAGCCAGTGTGTCCACCATAGCTCTGTTGCTGTCTTCGTAATCCTCTCTTGCCCTCCTACAGTTCTGTGGTGGGTTATACATCACTGCAATGACTACCTTATGTTTCCCAGACCAAATTGACCCTACTACGTAGTCCCTTTCTCCAATCTCGTCCATGGCTTCCATTTCCTTAAAACCCCATTGGTTTTTTTTTATGAGCAGTGCAACCCCTGCCCCTCTACTATCTTTCTTCAGTATCTGATATCCCGATGGGAAGATTGCGTCTGTTATTGTCTGACTGAGTTTCGTTTGTGTGACCTATGATGTCTGGGGACTTCTCATTGATTCTTTCATGCCACTCCTCATATTTATTTGTTATTCCATCTGCGTTCGTGTACCAAACCTTCAGCTTCTTATCTATCACTGTGGTCCTGGGAGAATATTGGGGTTGGGGGAGTGGGAGCCCTGGAGGGGGCCTATGGGGGTTGTGGTGTGGGTGGGGTTTGTGATGGAGTGGGAGCAGAGTGCCCATAGGGGACTGCTGTAGGGGTGAGGTTTGTGATGTAGGGGTGGGGGCAGAGACAACAGTGTGTGGGTTTTGGTTTAGATTGTTCAGTTGAGTTGGGGTTGTCATGGTTGGAGTCCTTCTGCTCATCTTCATCATTGCGTCTCGTTCCTCTTTTTGTCCTTGTACCCTCTCAGTATCATCCTTTCTTATGTTCTCTCGCGATCGAGGTACACTCTCTGGTACTCCGGTTTGTCCCTCAGTCGTGCTTTCTCCTGCAGGATCCTGGTTCGAGCTGATTCCGCCTTGAAAATTACTTTGACAGGCTGTTTCCTTCCATTCGCAAACCACCCAGTTCTCCGAAAATTTGTCACCTGGTTCATGTCGCCCTCACTTATTGCTTTCATGATACCTTCAGTCGCTTTTTTCTCCCCCTGTTTTCTTTCATCGTAGGTTTCCCCTTCGACTTCTTGGAGCCCTTGGAAAAACACTGACCTCTCCCTTTCCTTCGCCCACTGTGTTTCACTTTGCATCCTCCGAAGTGTTTTAGTTCCTTCCATTGAAACGTTCCTGCCTTCAATCCCTGTCCTTGCTGAATCCCCTATGCTCAGTGAACTGTCTTTCCTGATCAGTTGTCCCTTGCCACTTCAGTTGTCCGTTAGTCTCTGCATATGGCATAGCTCCTTC